>NW_022196898.1:5368112-5368402 GCF_008632895.1 Mastomys coucha
CCACACCATCTGGTTATCTCTACTGCTACCTGCCCTTGCTAAATCTGACTGGAGCCTGCCCTTCCTGTGACCCTGATTGTGTCAGAACTCCTCAGAGTCAAGCTATCTCTGTGATCCTATGATTGTGGGATCCTGTGACCCTGGGGTTGTTAGAGCACCTGGGAGTGGAGCTTCCTCTGGGTGTTTTGGGAATGAGGGCAGAGTTTGCACCCAATGCCCAATGTCTGCTCAGGGCACTGGCTGGCCCAGACAGACTGGAAGCAACCTGAGCCACTGGGCTGGCAGAGTTC
>NW_022196898.1:5368689-5385799 GCF_008632895.1 Mastomys coucha
GTGTGCCTGGTCCCACTGGTCCCAGTTACTCCTGGTGTTGGGACAGATGTTATGTCCTCCTCACCTCTGATCCTGGGCTTGTTAGAGCTCCTGGGAGTGGAGCTTCCTCCTCTAACAATGAACTTTCTTTATTCAAGAATAAACCAGTGTACAAAAAATATGCTTATATTTTAAAAATATATTCATTTGGTTTAAGTCTTTTGCGTGCAGCTATCCAATTTTTCCAGGTATACTACTTATTGAATCGGGTATTTTTCCAAGGTTTACTTCTAGGTTCTCTGCTCTCTTCTACTGATCTGTGTGCCTGTTCTCAATGCCAATAAAATATACTCATCAATCCATTTGCCCTCTCTCTACAGGTGTCACTATGTAACCTTGTCTGGCCCTGCAACTCTATGTAGACCATACAGAGATATATTGAACTAGCGTAGATCTGCTTGCCTCTGCCTCCAGAGTGATAGGATTAAGGTGTGCACCACTAATCAGGACACTATAACAGGCTCCTTAGCTTACTACAGCTTTGTGGTGTATTTTGAAGTCAATTAGTGTAATGCTTTCTTCTCTGTCTTTTAGCTCATGATTTTTTTTTTTTGTTATTTAGATGGGTTTTCTGAGGTGTCCTTTAATTATAGGAATTTATTCTTTGTTCAGTAAATAACTATTTCTAGACTGCATTGAATCTACAGTTTTTTTTGGGGCAAACATTTAAACAAGTCATAGATTTGTAATCCATGACTTTGTGCGTGCGTGTGTGCGTGTACATGCATGTGTTTGTGTGTGTGTGTGTGTGTGTGTGTGTGTGTGTGTGTAGTATAGCATATGTGGGTCTGGAGGCCAGGGATCAGTCTGGTTACTTACATTATTGCTTTCTACTTTATCTTTTTGAGAAAAGGTCTCTCACTCTCTTAGTTAGGGTTTCCGTTGCTGTAAGGAGACTCCATGACCAAGGCAACTCTTATAAAGGACAACATTTAATTGGGGCTGGCTTACTGGGTCTGAGGTTCAGTCCATTATCATCATGGTGAGAAGAATGGCAGTGTCCATGGTGCTGGAGAAGCTGAGAATTGTACACTTGTTCTGAGGGCAAACAGGATAAGACTCCCAGGCAGCTAGGAGAAGAGTCTCAAAACCCACCACCCCAAAGTGACACACTTCCTCCATCAAGGCCACACCTTCTCCCACATGGCCACACCTCCTCTCACATGGCCACACCTCCTCCCACATGGCCACACCTCCTAATAGTGCCACTCCCTGGGCCAAGCATACAGAAACAACCACCCTCACTAATCTTAGAGCTCACTGATTGGTTAAACTGACAAACGCTATAAATCCAGTTGTTGAACCTGCCCCATTCCTAGGGTTGCAGACATGGATGACCATGGTGGGCTTCCAAATGGGTGCTGGGGATGAAATTCTGGTCCTCATTCTTGGAAGGCAGCACGTTAACCATTAAGCTTTCTCCCCACTTTGTTCTCTCTCAGTCTCTCTCTGTCTCTGTCTGTATCTCTCTTCTGAAGCAATCCCTGCTCCAACTCCCAGCCCCAGGAAACGATTGTCCTACTCCAAGTCTCTGGAAAGTTGCCTTTTGTGGACTTTTCTATCAATGTAGCAGGCAGCAAAAGGGATCTGAGCTTTGGTTTCTCAGGAGTGATGAAGTTGGCGGACATTGTCTCTAAGCTCTTCCCTAAAGTCTGAATATATATAGACCATTTCCTTGATTCATACATGTTTCTAGAATTAAAAGCACATGAAGGCTGTCTTTGCATAAGTGACAGTGAATGAATATTTGGGGAAAGATGTAGGTGAGAGGTTATGGGGAGATTTGGTTAGAGCTCTACATACTGTGAATAGCATAATTAAACAGAAAACAGTCACCAGAAAGAGACACACAGTTTGAGAACAGAGATTTTATGTCATTCATTAATTGAAATGAAAGCTCCTTGAAGTTGAGCAAGATGCCTGTTTCTTGTGTTAACGATTTAATATTCTGCTACCAAGGCCTTTAGAGTTAGTTTAAAAGCTCTTGCCATGTTTGTACTTGGGCTGCTTCGTGACTTTTGCAGTAGGAACACCAAAACCATTCCTGTCCATATGTATCAGGAGATGCTGCTGGTGAGCAGCTCCTTTTCTAACAAGTGGGTGGAAAAAGCTTAGCGGCATCTCAGATCTTCTTAATTAAACTGACTAATCTTTCTTTGCCCTCAACGTTCTTTCCAAGATTAATTAACTTTTCAAGACTTAATTAACTTCTGTTGAAATGCTGGCAAGCATGTCTCACATTTGTTTAAAATCATTCAGCCTGTGAGTGTCAAATGTCCGCCATACCATCCAAATGGGGGCAGTATATTTCTGCATTAGTTTTTCTCAAGCTGTCCTTATGCTAGATGCTAGCTAGATTATGCTGCGAAGCTGAAAAATCTGAAGGTCCTCCATGAACAAGCATTCTCTATAGTTCATAATAACATTCTTAAAGTGCTCCTCTTCAAAGTGACAGTATTAAGAGGTGGGCCTGTGGGAGATGATCAAGTAATAGGGCCTACTATAAAGTCCTGAGGATAGATCTTTCAGGGCCTGGGGAGATGGTTCAGTTGATGAGGGCTTACAACACTCACCTGAAGGCCTGAGCTTATATCTTCAACATTCCTGTTAAAAGCTGGGTTTGACATGTGTCTGTTCTGGGTGCAGGGACAGATGGATTCCTGGAGTTCCGTCTAGCCTCAATGAATTCCAGGTTCAGTGAGAGACCTCTGGCCACCACACACACACACACACACACACACACACACACACACACACACTCCCCACAGATCCATACTCGTACAGGTTACAGACACAGTCCTTGATCCTTCTGTTTCTTGTGGATCTAGCAAGAAGGCAGCCTTTTGTGGGCTAGGGAAGAGGGTTCCACTAGACAAGTTACTGGGGCCTTGATCGGAGACTTCTCAGTCTCTAGAACTGTGGAGAACACGTGATTATTGATTACTTATAAATCATCTATAAGGCAGTATCTTCTTACAGCAGACTAAACAGGCTGGCAAAGCTACTTTAGAAACGTTACATTTGTTGATAAAGCCATGAGATTTCCTTTTTCTATAATAAGACTGATACTCTTCCCTTAAAAGGCAGACTAGACATGGCTTGTCAATGGAGAGATGGGGCCCTCACCTTCTCTCTCCAGCCTTAGCAGGAGAGGGGAACATAGGCTCTGAGAAATGGGAAGTTGAACAAAGTGAGGACATTATACACGATGACGCTTGCCAAAAATGTGCAGCATGAATTTGATGAATTCTTTAGAACTCATTTCCTGTTTACAAGGACACAAGAGCAGAAAATACTAAACCCCAGGATGTGGAAGCAATTAGTAAAATTCCAAATGTGAATTCTAAAAGACAGATGGTATTAGATAACTATTATGAATTTTCAAAGGTATATTAATCTCATTTGGTTATGGAAGAGTTTGTCCTTAAATTATAAGACTGATGACTAACAACTTGAGAGTGAGTTGTTATGATGACTGCATTTGACTGAGTTGATACAGCTCACACACATACACACACACACACACACACACACACACACACACATCAAGCAGTTATGATTTACAAGTGCTAAATCTAGGCATATGGGTACTCATTGTTCTGTTTTTTAAAAACTTTTTATGCATTTGAAAATATATGTGTTAATAAAAGCACAAATTAAAATAATTATACTGTATGAAGGACTTTAGCAATTAATCTTGAAAAATATTTTATCATCTTTATATTTAATAATTTGGTTCCTTTTCATTGATTACACTTAAAATCACATAGGTTCGTAGTGTGAATGAAATTCTCTTTCATTTATTTAATTTTAAAGATTTATTTTTTAATTTTATGTGTAGGAGTGTTTGTCGGAATGTTTGCCTGGTGTCTGTAGAGGTCAGGAGAGGGCGCCAGATTCCGAGACTGGAGTTATACACGATTGTGAGCTGCCATGCGGGCACAGGAGGAGTCAAACTTGGCTCCTCCAGAAGAACAAATAGTGAACCATTTCTCTAGCCCCTGTAACATTTTTTTTTTTAAATAATAAAGCTTAAAATGATTTTTAAAGAAGAAGAATGTTTATGCTCAGCCTACTTTTTCCTTTTCATACAGCGAAGGATTCTGGCCAGTGAATGGTACCACTCACACTAAGTGGGCCTTTGTCAGTCCTGCGATTCACCAGATTAAAAACCAGTTCCACCATTTGAACCAAACTGAAGAAAGCTTTTAACTAAATGGTGATCAGGCTGGGCATTGGTCAGGGCCGCTCCCTGGAATTCCCAACTGAGTAGTGACAAGGCATGTGCTGTAGTGGATATTTAAGGATAAAGCCAAATGGCCACCATTTGGCTTGGCTGCTATTTTCCAAGAACTACAACTCCCAGCATCCCGAGGAATTACCTGGCCCTTGAGCAGGTGAGCCTTACAGGTTAACTTTTGGTAGTTACACCTACTCAATGAACATAATCAAGATAATCCCTTTTAGGCATACCCAGAGGCTGTCTGCTAGGTGATTGATTCTAGATCTCATCGAGTTGACACTTGAGATTAACCATCACAGCTCCACCCATTGTCAACTTGACATCCAGATACATACATTTAAATCATAATATTCTGTCTCTTCTCCCCAGAGCGGCACATTCTGACAATAAGAAATACAACCCAACTTCAAAAGTCCTCATAGCCTTTAACAATTCCAACAGTCTAAAAATCCATGTGATTAGTCTGAGATGCCCAGGTGCTTCTTAGCTGTGAGCACAAGTTACATCCTTCCATCATGAAATAAAGAATAAATAAACACTTCTATTCCCAAAATGGAAGGACTGAGGTACAGCAAGGACTGTTTGGACCCCAAGGTAAATCCAGCCAGGAAACACCAAATCCTGCAGCAGATCCGAGTCCAGCATCTGGAACTTTTGATGAAGTAGATGGGCCTCCAGGGCTGTGCGTAGCCTTATTTCCCCAGCTCTGTAGCCTGACATGTATGCAGCCTCTCTTTAGGCCAGTTCTACCCCTTGGTAACCGGTCCACAGATGTATCATCTCTAATATCCCGGGTCTCCACTGCAGCTTAAGCTTTACTGTCACACCTCCCCTTGTAGGAACTTCAATTCTAACACACACTCATGGCTGTTCTCAGAAACTGGAGCAGGACTCTGGATCACATTACTCCATCTATTTTGCATCTTTGATGCCTACAAATCAGTACCTTTTGGACAGAACTGGCAAGCTGAGCTGCCAGCTTGATATGGCCTGGCTCACAGCGGTTTTAGTGTCTGTGTGCTGACTCTGAGGAGCCAAGGAGCCATTCAGCGTAGGCTTTCTTCCTTTAAATTAATTGGGGTCGTCACAAGATCGAGCCTCTGATAAGTAGTGTTTCCCTCAGGACTAAAAACTCTACACAGAAAAACGGAGTTTGGGATGTGTGAATGTGTGTATGTGTGTATGTGTATGTGCATGGTATATATACCTGTATATGGGTGTAGAGATAATCTTTTGTGCACTGTGTAAAAACATTCACCTGTCAATGAAATGCTGACTGGCCAGTGAACTGAGGCTGGATTAGAATGTGGGATATCCAGCAGAGAGAAAGAGAGAGAGAGAGAGAGAGAAAGAGAGAGAGAGAGAGAGAGAGGAAAGGAGAGGAGAGAGAGAGAGGAGAGAGAGAGAGGAGAGAGGAAAGATAGAGAGGAGAGAGAGGAGAGAGAGATAGAGATAGAGAGAGATAGAGAGAGAGAGAGAGAGAGAGAGAGAGAGAGAGAGAGAGAGAAGCGAGAGTGAGTGAGTTTTGATTCTGGGATTGAGTGAGGCATGGGGAAGATTTGCCTGGACATAGAGGAAAACTGTCTCATGAAACTGAGGACCAGGTAATCTGCCACATGGCAGGACCTAGAATAGAATAAATGGGATAATTAAATTATGAGCTAGTTGGGGAACAGGCCCTAGTTTATGGCCTAAACATCTATTCATAAATATAATTAAATCTCAGAATCATTATTTTGGGGAACTACGTGCAAGTGGAAAAGCCTGTAGTTACATGTGTGTGTGTGTGTGTGTACATATGTGTTATATGTATGTATGTATGTGTGTGTTTCTGAATAAGGAAACACAACAGTTATGAGTTTTAGGATGAATGAATGAAAGACTGGAGATATCACTGAGTTGCCTAGCATCTGCAATCTCTAAAACATCAACAACAAAAAGAACATAAGGATGCAAGATGGAAGGCAGGGACAGTCCAGTTTCCCCATCGACTCTCTTGATAATGCACTATTTAATGCTTTCCTGGACCTAAGCCCTTTCTAGAGCATCATTTTAATGTACTTGTCTTTTTCCGGTCTGAATTCTTGAACAATTATGAAATAAATGAATCTCTACATCTGATCTAGTAATATCTAAGCACAAATTATCTAACCAGCCTACTAATGAGCTAGATGGCAAAGCATTCTCTTTTGTCTTTTACAGCTGGGGCTTCCCATTCTTATTTTCATTTAATTTCCCTTGAACATGTTTCCCAAGATTTAACCTAAGTCCTAAGGAGATCACATTTCTCTAGCTTGATTCTGTTTCTTTATTTCCAGTTTTCTTCTGCTTATGTTCTGACATTAACACTGATGTGTTTTTAAAATCACTCCAGGGTTTCTGTGGTATTTTGAGAAAGCATGTTCCCTAGAGACAGTATTTTTAAATTATCACCTTTAAATATTTTTAAGATTACATTTATTCAGTGTGTGGGATTGGGGGGCATCCTTGGAACCAAATCCAGGTCCTCTGCAAGAACACTAAGAGCTCTTAACCTATGAGCCAACTCTCCGGCCATTCACCACTTTTATCTCTGAGGAGCACCATATAAATTAGGGTCATCATTAGGTGGTATGTCTTTCCATCCTTCCTATGATAATTATTAATTGCTACCAAAAGGTCTGGCCCAGTCTGCAGCTCCCAAGGCTTCAAGAGCATCAAGGGCAGTCCACCCGCTTGACAGATCAAACATGACATGAGGATGATGGCCTTAGGTGTTGAGAGATTGCAATGCCTTCCATACTGCCGAGATGACGCTGCACTTAGAAAGAAAAGAGAACAGAGGCAGCTATGGGAAAAGGCAATTTGCTCCAACTTTTGCAGAATCTATCTAAGACAATACTGTAAAGTCTGAATGGCATGGATGATTTGATTATTATGGCAATGATCCTCGTATTGAGGATCTGTCTTTATATCTGTTCATATCTGTCTTTAATCACACTCTTATGGAGTCTCCTCTTGTGTGGGCTTTGGTCAGCCATATATCTGGGCCGAAGTCCTGCATGTCTAGTAGCAGATGTGACACTATGATGTCTTGAGCAGTGCTGGGGAAGTTAGCTTTCACACCGCTGGGAACACATTGCCAGGTTAGGATGTTAAGGAAACAGTAAGTAAACAACTGGAAGATGAGAATGTGTTATATACAGCTAACTGTGAAGAGTGGTGAAAAAAATCTTGTCTTAATTACACATGCTCGAAGAGATACACAAGTGAATGAAAATTTCAAATGTTTCCCACCCTGTTTCTCCTTTCACATCTTTTTGAAGGATTCCCTTTAGAAGTTTCTCCATGAGAGTTAAGTTGACCTTTTCATTTGTTAATTCTCTAAAACATCATTGTTTCAAATAGTTACAGCTATTTGCTAGCATCTTAACCAGGAGCTAAGTGTGTAGCCCCCTAGCTGTTTATTTTTAGATTACTAGTTATCTTCTTTCAGTTGAGAGTTCCATTTCACTGATTTATCTGGATTCTGTTCTTGCTACTGAGAACCCCAGTGTCAAACTGCTTATTCTTTAATGAGCAAACTTACCTTTTTCTCCATTAGTAAGCTGCCATTTTATTGTCTTTGGAGTGTTGTGACTTCCCCATGAAATGTCTGGCTATAAATTGCTTCAGATGTTCTTGATCAAGACCACTGTGCTTTCTAAACCTAAGGATGATGGTGATGATAATGATTATCTTCTGTTGACTCTGAAGAATTCTTAGTCATTGTCCTAGTTAGCATTGTCAACTTGACATAGCCCTAGCATCATCTGAGAGGAAAGCCTCAATGAAGACTTGCCTAGGTCAGATTGGCCTGTGGGCCTGTCTCTAGGAATTGTCTTGATTATTACTTGATTTAGGAGTGTTCAGCTCACTGTGAGTGACACCACCCCATGGGCAGGTGTTTTACGGTTGTATAAGAATGCTAGCTCAGTATGGATCTGTGAGGTAACTCGAGAGGGAGCCAACAAATGGGGTTATTCCATGGCTTCTGCACCTGATTCCTGCCTGGGTTCCTGTCCTGATTTCTTGCAGGGGTGAAGTATAACCTGGAAGTGTAGGCTAAGTAAACATTTTCCCCCAGAGTGGTCAATCAAAGCAGTGTAAGGGGACAGTGAAGCCATCATCCCTCAAACACACACGTTACAATGTCATTTACTACTTCTGTCTGAACTGTTCTTCAGGAAATTTAGCACTTCTCTGATAATTGCTTCTTTTTCTCTCTTACGTCTTTTTCATCCAGTAGCACACTAAATAGATATAAGATACTACATTTTACATTTCTGTTTTATTTGTATTTTGTTTGTTTGTTTGTTTGTTTGTTTTTTGGGACAGGGTTTCTCTGTATAGCCCTGGCTGTCCTGGAACTCACTTTGTAAACCAGGCTGGCCTCGAACTCAGAAATCTACCTGCCTCTGCCTTCCAAGAGCTGGGATTAAATGCATGCACCACCACTGCCCAGCTCATTTCTGCTTTAAACCAAACAATTTGCTCTTTTGACTCAGTCAACAGATGTCATACAAGCAAGTTTAAATGCAAAACTGTACAATGGGCTAGAACTGACATCACCAAAGAATCTTCTAGGATTTTGTTACATGTGCAATATTTACATGATTTCAGGTCCTACTATGTTTATTCTTAATTTCTCCCCTAAAGCTGCCTTTCTGTCATATCCTAAGTGTAGGACAAAGGAAAACTCTCTAAATGAGAGTAACATGAATCAGAAAGTATGCAGTACTGGCCAAAGTATGGTTTTCTAACTCCTTTTAACTACCACCACTACCACCACATCACCACTACCACATCACTACCACCAGCACCACCACCATACCATCATAGCAGTACCACCACACCACCAGCACCAGTACCATCAGCACCAACAACATCACCCATTGTCATCATCATCATCACCACCACCACCTCCATCATCACCCTTTAGTTTAAATCTTCCATAGTTGCCCGGCAGTAGTGGCACACACCTTTAATCCTAGTACTTGGGGGCAGAGGCAGGCAGATTTCTGAGTTCGAGGCCAACCTGGTCTACAGAGTGAGTTCCAGGACAGCCAGGGCTCTACAGAGAAGCCCTGTCTTGAAAACAAAACAAAAAAAAAAACAAAAACAAAAACAAAACCAAACCAAACAAACAAAAATCTTCTAAAATCAAGAAGACTCAATGTCCATCGTGTTTATAAACAAGCTAGTCTTTGTTATGTTAAATTGTAAATTAGTGCATACACGTGTTGTCACTGACCAATATAACTTACCATGTGGAAATTATTTTGGGGCATCTTGGGTTGGGGGAAAATACAGCATAATTTTCTCCACCAATGCTAATAACACATGTTTCATTTAGTAACCAGTATTTAACATCATTTTCAGTATTGTTAGCAGCACTAAGGAATGAAAGCCAGCACAATGGATGGCTCAGTGGGTGAAGGTGCTTGCCACTAACCTGATGAGCCTGGTCCCCAGAACCCACACTGGGGAAGGAGAGAGCAAACTCCCACAGTGGTCAGGCCTCCACACATATGCTGGGGCATGTACCCTCCTCCCATTTTTTTTTTTATTTATTTATTTTTTGTTGTTGTTAAATTTAAAAAAGGGTGAAAAAATTCCTTTCCTGCATTCTTTCTAGTCATCTCCTAGTGTTTGTCCCTTTCAGGAACTGAAGAGTCCGGTGTCTCTGGTATTACCATGAAGTCTCAGATGGATCTGCCCCATTGCACAAGGGCCTGCAGTTCATGGTAACAGCCGTGCCTTGGGAACTCTTAGCTTCTCTTTCCTGTTGGAAGAATTTTCTAATTTCCTTACTTTCTTAGGAAGTAAGCCATGGATTTAAATGAGTGGCTGATAGGTTTTGGCTGTCCTATCAGGCTATGTTGTATCAGTATGTTAAATTGGAAGTTTAGTTCACATGCTTTTAGAGATGTGTACCTCTGTCAGGTCTTTTTGCTGTCTTTCCACTGGTCACTTCTGGTTTCCACTGTCCACAACCAGTCCTGAACTTGCCTCAGTTTCTCCTTCCTGCTTATCTCTATGATAATTCTTTGATTTGTGCCTTTCCTTTTCATCCAAATTTGGGGAAGCCTTCTTGAGTTTGATTTCCATAAAATCATTTAGGTTTCATTGATCTTTTCCCGCTTAGTTCAGTTTGTTGCAGACTCATTGTGGGCTTATGGTCTAGTTCAGTTTGTTGCAGACTCATTGTGGGCTTATGGTCTCTCACACTGCTCTGCACCAGGGCTCAGGGAGCCTGGGCTCCAGTTTGTTGAGAACATTGAGCAAATCTTAAGCTAAGCTTGTATTATTATTTTTGTTTTTTACAGAAAACTGGCTTTTGAGATATGCTCTTGCCTTGAATTTAATTATTTTAGGTACTAAGGGATCTAGCCCAAAGTTTGTGCATGCTAGCCTCTACCACAGAACCCCAGCTCCTGAGAGAGAGAGAGAGAAAGAGAGAGAGAGAGAGAGAGAGAGAGAGAGAGAGAGAGAGAGAGAGAGAGAGAGAGAGAGAGACTGTAGTCCAGGTTGACTTGTGATCTTTCTGCTTCAGCCTTCCAAGTACCATGGCTTTCAGACATGTGGCAGCAGACTGGAAGTCTTAGAATACTTTTATAGTCTATTTGTTTATGTGTTTATCCATTTTAGGTAATACTCAGTTTGATGAAGACTATTGCTACATTTCTCCTTTAGTGTGTGTACACTAAGTATTGATAGATTCTTGAAATCTATACTTGATGTTCAGACTCTTGTCTGTGGTTGGTACCTAGCAGTTATTTATCTATGTTGATATAAACAACCAAAGTGAGTTCTTTCCCAGTGATACCTGCTATGTACCAGAATGCCATATGTAGAACATGCTAGAGTGACGATTCTCAACCTGTGGGTTATAACCCCATGGGGGTCACATATCAGATATCCTGCATATCAAATATTTACATTATGATTCATAACAGTAGTAGGATTACAGCTTTTGAAGTAGCAACAAAATAATTTTATGGTTGGGGGTCACAACAGATTAGGAATTGCATTAAAGGGTCTCAGCAGTAGATAGACTGAGAACTACTGTTCTAGCTGTTTTACATGATATACATTCACATTCAACAATGGTTTCTGAAATGTTATTCCTGGACCAACATCACCTGGGAACTTGCCAAAACTGCAAAGTCTCTGTAGATTTAATGAATAGTGTCAGGAATAGGACCATGCAATGTAGTTTTTAATGAGATCCCCAGGGAATTGCTGTAGAAGCCCACATTTTAGAGCCAGTAATCTACACCACTTTTCCTGAGGCAGGATGGAGTCCTAAGAACTTTCCCTAGGCAAGTTAGCTGTTTGCTTCTCAGCATGGCCACGGACAAATGAAAGAGATGAGTCAAGTTTGCTCAAAAATTCTGTAGATGTTTGTTGCACAGGAAAAATCACCTTTTTCTAGAGTGAAGATAAGCCAAAATGTTTTCTTCCTATTTTTGTGTCTACCTTTGATATTGAATATTGGGTGGCTTTAGGAATTAATTCATGAACTCATTTCTTTCTTTCTTCTTCTCTTTCTCCTTCTTCTTCTTCTTTAGAATTATTTGTTTATTTTATGCATATGAGTACACTGTAGCTATCTTAAGACACACCAGAAGAGGGCATCAGATCCCATTACAGATGGTTGTGAGCCACCATGTGGTTTCTGGGAATTGAACTCAGGACTCCTGGAAGAGCAGTGAGTGCTCTTAACTGCTGAGTCATCTCTCCAGACCATGAACTCATTTCTTAATGTAACCATAGCCATCCAGCAGCCATGGGGAAACTGGGTTACCTAAAATGGGGGCAGGAAATGAAAAAGGACGGGGTCTGAGAGAAGGATGAAGCCAAGACAAAGTTTCTGATCAAGGTTCAAAGTTTAATATTTAGCCGCTGTATTTATACAGGGAGAGCCCACAGACCCACCCTTTGTTTCAGCTGGATTACCTTGCAAAGCCAGCTTAGCAGTCAGTCTGCTCCTGTAGGGAACTGCAGGTGCAGCAAGGGGGAAGACTCCACCTGGGGCACGAAGGCCTAATTGTGGCAAACACTCAAGGTCTATTTAGCCTGCTCAAGGCTGGGGGAAGGGCACATCTTGACAGGTGTTGGTATACATTGTACACCCAGTTCTGTGTTAAGGGTATAACAGTAACATCAGGCATATCACCACAGAACTTAACAAATTCTTTCTGTATAAAGAATTTACGAAGAACTGTTAGCTGAGTAATGAGACTAGGAATGCAATTAAGAGTGGGCAAAATACTTGATCAGACACTTCAAATGATATATGCATTGCCCTGGGAATATAGTCTCAACATTACCTCTCAATAGAAAATGCAAATGAAAACCCCAGAGAGGTAGAGATATTATCCACCAAGATGGCTACAGTTATGACAACAGAGCTGGCAAGAATCTGCAGCAACTTGGATGTCCACACACCAACAATGGGCCTTCAAGATGCCACAAGTACTTGGCAAGTGGCTTGTAGCTTCCATATGGTGAAACCTTTGTGAGAAGAGTTCTAGAATGTTGTGCTTTCTACTCCACTTCTCTGGAGACGGGGCTTGGGTGCCAACATGGGATGGAACTGACCACTGACTTATAGTCCACAGGGACAGGAGTCCTTCGGTACTTACAGTAGTTACTGTGTGCTAAAATGTAATCATACACAGACATGACAGTTCTGATAGCATGTTTGTTTATTTATGGGTGGTACTGGGGGGTGGGTGAAAGTCTGGGTTCAGACTCCATCTTAGAAAACCTGACCTAGGGTTGAACTTAAATGAATTAACAGGCCAGTACCTAGCACCAGTTTCCAGGTTATTCTCCAACAAATCTGCACCTCCAGGTTACAAGCCCCTGCCCATGACCCTTCACTTCCTAACAACCACCAATCAGGAGGAAATCAAGTTAAGTTTAAGGTTTGGTTCCTAGCACCAGCCAGTTATGTTAAAGTCCATAATAGATCCCCAATCAGATGTGTGCCAGGCTAGATATCCCCTTCTTGCCTCTATAAGTGCTTTCCTAAAACTATGCTCAGGGATCCACCTTCCTGCTGTATCAGGTTTGGCAGGGAGCCCAAGCTTGAGCTTAAAAAACAAGACCCTAATGTGATTGCATCTGAATCTGCTCCTTGGTGGTCTTTGGGGAACATGAGCATTTCCTGGCACAACAAAAACCAGGACCTTTTGTACACTAAGGAAGTATTCTATGACTGAGTTACATCTTCAGTCAAGGTTTTATTTTTATTTAACTTATTTAATTTTTTGAAAAAGGGTTTCTTCTGCATAGCCCTGTGTGTCCTAGAATTCGCTCTGTAGATTGGGCTGGCTTTGAACATATAGAGATCCACCTGCCTCTGTCTCCTGAGTGTTGGGATTAAAGGCATGTGCCACCATTGCCTGTTCCCAGTTTTTAGTCTCTAATCAATACAAAATTGTGCATATTTATAGGATACATGTATACAGTATGCAATGTTTGAGTTGGGATAAGTACATCTACCTTCCCAGAGATTTATCCTTCTGTAATGGTGGAAGCAGTCAACAGTTTTTCTTCTAGCTTTTAGAAAACGATGTACAATCTTTGTCTGTAGTAACCCTGCTGTGCATTAGAATGCATTAGTCAGAAATCATTTCTCCTGTGAAACTATAACTTCGTAGCCGGTCGCGAGTGTCTTCACACCTCGTCTTTTGCTTCTGCTGCCTCCCACTGCCTATGGTAACCAGCACTCTACTTTCAACTTCGTAAGATGAATATCTTTAGATACACATAGGAAAGAGCTATGTTTTCTGTGAGCTTGTCTTTCTGTGTCTAGCTTACTTCACTCGATAGAAAGACCTGTGGGTCCATCCACATTGCTGCTAATGATAGCAATAAATATCATTTATTTTATGCCTAAATATATCCCATTTCATATGCATACATATTGCACAGATTATTGTTTTGTTTTGAGAAATCATTCTTAAATAGAACTCATCCTATGACTCCCTGTTAAGCAGAGACTCTTTTGTTATGCAGACAACACAAATCTGTTTAACATGAGGACATTTTTAATTTTTGTAAATTAGAAAAATGAAGCAATTTCCTCATTGTACATGCTTACATTTTCCATTTTTTCGGCTCCATGGTTGGCAGCTTCTATTTTATCATATAGAAAAACATATATAGTCACGACTTTCCATCTAGTTTGTTATAGTCAGTATCTTGCTCAATACTGCTTCACAATTCACTCATAGTAATCAATCTGAACATCATTAACTTTGAGTTCATTCTTTTCTCATGCTTCTCATACTGAGGAACACTCTGTAGATCTCTATTCAGTCCATTTGATGTATGATGCCATTTCATTTGGATGTTTCTTTATTTTTTTTTCCAGATGACCTGTCAGGAGGGAGAAAGTGGGATGTTGAAATCACCCACTATTATTAAGTTAGAGTTAATCTGTGTCATTAACTCCAAAGTCTGCTGTTTATGAAATATCATGTGCCAGTGTATATATTTTTCAAATTCCAATATCATCATCATTTATCATTACCTGGTCAAATGAAGTGTCCTTTACCACTCCTGATTTCTTTAATTTGAAATCCATTTTGTTAGCTGTTAGGATAGTGACATCTGATTGCTTTCTGGACCCACTTTCTCAGAAACCATTTTCATCCTTTCATGTTAAGGTGCTATCTACTTTTGAAAGTAATTTTTTTCTTTTAGAAAACAGAAAGATAGATTTCATTTCTTGATCCTTCCACTAAACCTGTGCCTTTTGACAGGTGAGTTGAAGCAATAGATACTTAAAGCTATTGAAAGCTGTGTGTTCATCACTGCCATTCTGTTAATAACTTTGTCAGGTGGTCAGAGGTCTTGACATTGTCAGACTAACTTTTATCCCAAGGAATCAGAGGACATCCTATCAGAAGCTGGTTACAATATCCCCTTGAAATATAAACTTGAACACACTCTTTCTCTATAAGCTACACTTGACTTAGGAAGAGGTCCTCCAGGATGGCATTTTCCTAGGAACGTAGTGTCTTTTGGGCACCACTATGGTCTAGAGCATCTAGTCCTGGCCATTCTTGTGCTTTGGACATGGAAAGAATAGAGAAAGAATGCAGTGTGGAGATGACCACAGCCATCATTCCATGCACTTTTGGAGAAGCAGTGTCCCCACTGGTGCCTTCATAAAAACATTGATTTGGAGGAAAGGAATCCAGGCTTCAGGTCCCTGGCCTTGACCAGTGCTCCGTGTCCGTTTGCCAGACGTGGCATCCTGACACCAACTCTTGCAAAGGTCACGCATAACCTTTTAATTTTCACAACCAATGACCTGTTCTCATGTCTACCACCCTCTGTCTGTAGCCCTGGGAAACAAAAGGGCTATCTCACAGGCAGGGCTCCTTCGACTTCTAGACTCTTCATGGTACACTGCTTACTGAGTTGCTGTCCACCCTTCTCTTTGGCCAGCAAGACTGGTTCTTTTAACTGCACACGTTCCACCCAACTCTATATTCTTCAGAAATGTTATCAAGCACAGACATTCATTTGCAGTCACCAAAACTGGAATCTTTAGAGTCTGTTTCTGAGCTGGGTAGCTTTCAGACATACAAATTGAAATCTCGCGTACCATAATAAAGTGTGCTTATTATGTGCATAAGGCTCTCTCCCACTCCCACTCTATCTTCATTCACCACCAATAGCCTTCTCATAGAGCATTCTCTATCTTCTGTGCTCCAATCTCGTCCTCTTATTCATGCCCTTCAGGTTCCTGCTTTGTGTTCTGACCTTGTTAGTCCACTGATCTAGCTGACCTAACTAGTAATTTCCAACTGCCAAATTCAATGGGTATGTTTCAGGCTATCTTCATTTGACATCGTTCTCTGCTTATGGACAGTTCTCTTCTGTCTGGCAACCTAGCACTGAAACCCATGTAGTTATTTTCTATTTTGTAGAGGGTGGTGTTTGCAAAAGTTCAGAAACTTGCTGTTTCTTCTTTGCCAGCCCTCTATTGCCCTGGAGATATCTCACAATGACCTGGTTATGTTTCCATATGTCAGGGCTACTTAGTTCTGTTTTGTTTGGGTCTTGAGGTAATGTCAGATTGTCCCCCAACTTGAGATCTCCCTGCTTGCTCCCCACAAGAGTTGGGATTGTAGGTGTGCATCAGTATGCCCAGTCTCTGGCCTTTTTATACATCATGCTCTCTAAGAGTAAATTAGAAGGAATTGGAGACAATGTGTTCTATGGAAAACACCTTGTTATACTTTCTCAGTATTAAAAAATTTCTTCAACACAGGTAGAGTTAGTTGAGGTCTCATTTAATGATTTTACAAGGACTCAGCAATACCGAAAAAAGAAACCCAGCAAACAAACAAACAAACAAAAACAAACAAACAAACAAAAAAAAACAAACCCCAAAATAGTTATGTTCACTTCCTATGGATTCTAGAACAAATTAACACACAAACATAGCAGCTTAATATGACAGAAATTTGTTATCACACAGTTTTAAAAGCCCGACATGTCAAATCACAATGACCATAAGGCTAGATTTCTCCATCCTTTAGTGGCAGCCACACTCCCCTGGGCTTGCAGCCCCAGCCCACCAATCTCTGCCATTGTTTTTTTTTTTCTTCTTTCATCCAATTCTGTACTCCCTCAGGCTCTCCCTTATAAAGACACACGTGACTGCATTCACAGTGGTCCTGGATAAATTAGGATTACCTCATCCCCAAATCTTTGATTTTTATCACATTAAGGGGACAGGGTAGATAACAGTCAATGTTGGTGGATGAGGATATGGGG
>NW_022196898.1:5386273-5386734 GCF_008632895.1 Mastomys coucha
CCCTGTAGACCAGGCTGGCCTCAGAAATTCACCTGCCTCTGCCTCCCAAGTGATGGGATTAAAGGCATGTGCCACTACCACCTGGCAGTTTTTCCCCCCCAGGGGAGAGCGCGAATGCAGTCCCCCACTACCACAAATTATGCAGTCGAGTTTCCTGCATTTGGGGAAATCGCAGGGGTCAGCACATCCAGAGTGCAATTGATAAGCCTCGCCCTGGGAAAACCGCCTTCGTGATCATGGTGTCTCCCCTGCCAGGTAAGTTTTTTTTTTTTGGCTGGGATTTGAACTCAGAACCTCCGGAAGAGCAATCGGTCCTCTTAAGTGCTGAGTCATCTTACCAGCCCTAGGTTTTCAAGGTAGATGGGAGGAGTGGGATTGTAATGGGTCCTAGAAATTAGGACTCCTACAGGATATGTGAAAATGGCCACTTCTCTGGAAAACAATTCTCCAAGCCAATGGCC
>NW_022196898.1:5386744-5387220 GCF_008632895.1 Mastomys coucha
AGTCAATGTTGGTGGATGAGGATATGGGGTAGGTCTATGTTTCAGCCCACCACAGTGTCCTTAAACGCATCCTAACAGCTGTGAGTGATGTTTTTTTATGAAGAGTACTTGGATTTGCTTCGTGACTGGGAACGCTGATCAATGCATATACAAGGTAAAGATTATGCAGTACCTTACTGCCCACTGCTTTGTTGATGAGCCAAACTGTGACATAGAGGATGCAGTTCAGAAGCAGTCTTTTTTTTTTTTTTTAAATAAAAAGATTCATTCTTTTCTTAGGTACCTCCCTACTTGTGTGCCTGTGCAGTTGACAGGGAAGTGGTATCAAATACAAGTTTAGTATAAAGCACCAGATGAGCCCAATAAAATTCTCCAAGAAGATATATCTTATCTTCTTGGATAACATAAGAAGATTTATCTTATCATGCACTCTTTAGGTTTTCTTTTTTCTTTTTTCTTTTTTTTTTTTTTTTTTT
>NW_022196898.1:5388502-5393197 GCF_008632895.1 Mastomys coucha
AGAAAATGGCCACTTCTAAGAGTCCTGGTCCTAGGCTCCCTGAAAAGGCAAAATCTACACATGTAGATTTCCTGGCTTTCTGCTTTCTACAAGTCAGAACACCTCTGTGGACGACATAATGCATGTGCCATATGTAGACATAATGACACCTCTCTCTTCCCAGTTTTGGTCCAAACTGTTAAAAAAAATACACACTCGCACACACATGTGCATGCATGTGTGCATGTAATTATTTTTCTTGATGAAGTTAAGCATCTGGCCAGGCATCATAGGCTGGGGCTCCTTTTCCACCTTGTATTAATCACTTTTCCGTTGCTGTGATAAAACACCATGATTGGAAACAATTCAAGGAAGGAAGAGTTCATTTTCCCATTCAAGATTGCAGAGGGATAGAGTGCATCATGATGAAGAAAGCATGGCAGCAGGCAGCGGGAACAGGGAGAGAAAACAGGAAGTGACACACATCCCCCTGCAACGCTCTACCTCCTAAGGATTTCATGGCTTCTCCAAGCCAGGCCATCCTACACCAGAGCCTATGGGGACACTAGTCATCAAAACCACCGCACAGCCCTGACTGCAATGACCACAATCCATATCAATGAGAAACTGGTTCCCATCTTAAATTCAACTTTGAAGATTATGTTAAGCTGAAGGGAGAGTTAGAGACCACAGATGATTACATGAAAGGTGAAGCCCCTCTTCACGGTTTCAGGAAATTATTGTGGGTCTTCCCACAGTAACTGGAAGCGTTTGCAGTAGTCTTTCACTTGAACACGTGCAGAGAGAAACATCCTTTAGCAGGCAGCAGTGAGACTAGCCTTTGGAGTTGTGTGTGGAAAGTTCAGCATCAGCCCTTGTACAAGATGGAGCCTGCTGTGATGCAAGAAGGAACAATTGTTGGGGCAATTAGTTAATTTACATAGATCAATTCCCTAGTTCTTAGATCCCAAACCTGGATATTTGTTCAGTTTTCAAGTGTTGCTTACTAAGTCATGTGTACAGCACTCTACCACAGTTGGGTATTCTTTGGAATAAATCCCACCCCAACCTTAAAATAATCCCTGTAACACTGAAAACAAAACTGTTTCGCACTGATTGGAACTCTCATGGATGAGAAGGGAATTCAATAGTAGTAAAAGAGTGGATTTGTAAGGAGTGAGTCACCAGTGGGAGGAGGGATGATATGTGTAGATTTTCAGACTGAAGGATGTTTATATGTCTAATAGTGTTAAAAATAAATGTGCAGATTTCTCCTTGCCACAAATGGGTGTGGTTTGGTCTGTTCCTTGGAGACTTAAATGGGTTTGCTAAACTATCTGTGGTGGTTTGAATATGCTTGGCTCTGGGGAGTGGCATTAATAGGAGGTGTGGCCTTGTTGCAGTAGGTGTGGCCTTGTTGTAGGAAGCATGTTACTGTAGGGGTGGGCTTTGAGACCTTCCTCTTAGGTTCCTAGAAGTCAGTCTTCTGTTTGTCGTCTGAACAAGACGTAGAACTCTCAGTTCCTCCAGCATCAATGCCTTCCTAGACACCACCGTGCTTCCCACCATGATGATAATGGACTGAACCTCAGAACCAGTAAGCCAGCCCCGTTAAATGCTGTCCTTTATAAGAGTCACTTTGGTTGTGGTATTTCTTCACAGCAATGGAAACCTTAACTCACACAAGGGGCCTCCGCTCTGGTGCTGTAGCTGTTGCTTCTACTTGGTGAAATAAATGTCCTTTGTTCCTCCCTTCCTCCCATCCTTCCTTCCTTCTTTTCTTCCATTTTTATAGTACTGCAGTACAGGTGATACATGAGGGATGGAATGTGCAGTTGGAAGGGCAGCTGTGGTGAAATGCAGGCATCAGGAACTGAGACTGAGTCAGGGCTGGGCAGCTCCACTGAGGGCAGAAGGCCTAGAGGAGGCTACCCTGGCCCTTCTGTCTGGCCAGGGTCTCCTGAAGGTAAGGTCAAAAAGGCCTTACTAGGGACATGCCAATATGTTCTATAGGTTTTAAAATGGGAAGATTTGAGGGTCTAGTGCCAGTTCAGGGAGGTGCCAGATTTATATGTCAAAAGTCAAATTTTATGTCCAATTTTCATAACATGTAAAGTATTTTAAGCAGCCAACATAATTAAATTTTTTAAATTTGCGTTTGAAACAGGGACTCTATGAAGACCTGGCATTCCTGGACTCCCCCATGTAGATCAGGCTGGCCTCAAGCTCACAGATATCCACCTACCTGTTTCTGTGTCTCAAGTGCTTGAATTAAAGCCATGCACCAACCCTCCTGGTTTTAAAACGATGGATTGTTACCTCTATAGCTGGCAGCATGAACCTGGGAGAGCTGAGCTTGAAAATAAGGCAGACTAAAATCTTATGCAATGGCCAACTTTATTCGGAGCATCAGACAATTTATATTCTGACGGTATTCTGAAGGTTAGGCAAGGTCATATGAGTTTAGGCAGTATACAGTCACAAGAGCAACCCATGTTTGGAAGTGTTTTTGAATAGCAAAAGCAAGCAGCAATGCGTAATTTGATACCAACCCATTCCTATACCTGAGAGAGTCGTGAAAAGCACATTCCAAGCCCGCATAGAGGAACAGAGGTTACAGGACTCTGGTTTGCTTGGATCAAAGATCTTATACAGCTTCATTTGTGGATCAAGCTCTGACAGTGGACTGCAAGTGTCCTGGTTCAGGTGGAGCAGTGAGCAGCCCCCCTCAGGAGCTAGGAGCTTGGTGGAAAAGCTTCTAAGCTTTAACCTCCTAAGTCATTCACACTTCCTAATTGCATATTTTGTTGCCGCATATATGAATGCAGTTCTTACTACTATAACATGATTTGTAATTCCTTTAAATCTATTTGTGATCAACACGTATTAACTGCACATGGACTCATTGCAGTGTGATATTTCGGTAAGCTCAGGGAGCTCTTACAGCCTCACTTTACCCGCCTTCCCCCACTGCACTTCAGTAACCATGGTTCCATCCTTTGGATTACATTTTGTTTTTAAAACTTCCACACAGGAAAAAAAAAATCAGTGCATTTCTCTTTCTCTTCCCCCTCTCTTTCTCTCTCTCTTTCTATAAAACCTATTTTACTTAATATAAAATCCTCTACCTAGGTACATACATATGACAAGATTTCATCCTCCTTTGTGGCTGAATACTATTCAACTATGCATATGTATCACACTTTAATTAATCATTCATCATCACTGAATGCCTACATGGAGTCCAGGTCTTAGCTATAATAACAGTGCCACATAAATATGGACATGCAGCTATCTCTTTGATATACTAATTTCCTTTTTTAGCAGAAGCCCAGAAATGGTATTGTGATGGTTTGTATATGCTTGGCCCAGGGAGTGGCACTATTAGGCGGTGTGGCCTTGTTGGAGTAGGTGTGTCACTGTGGCCATGGGCTTTAAGATCCTTGACCTAGCTTCCTGGAAGCTAGTTTTCTCCTAGCAGCCTTCCATGAAGATGTAGAACTCTTAGCTCCTCCTGCACCTTGCGGCCTGGATACTGCCATGCTTCTGCCTTGATGATATTGGACTGAACCTCTGAACCCCTAAGCCAGCCCCAATTAAATATTGTTCTTATGAGTTGCCTAGGTCATAGTTTCTGTTCACAGCAATAAAACTGTAACTAAGACATATATATGTATATATATATATGCATATATAAGTATATGTACTTATATATGTATATATGCATATATAAGTACTTATATATATATATACTTATATATATTATATAACATATATAATATAGTAGATCTCATTTTAGTTTCTGGAAGAACCTCCATATGATTTTCTATAATAACTCTACTAATTTATATTCCTAGTAACAGTGTATAGGAATTCCTTCCTCACATCCTTACCAGTATTTTACATTCATTATAATTCCTGAGGGACAGAATTCGATAACAATTGGCTAGCATATCAGCTTCTGCTGCAGAGAGTGCAAGCCATCTGTCAGAGCCAGGGAAAGCACCAGCAAGCATTCGTAGATGTGGGGGTGGGGGTGGTGCTTCATTATTCTGAGAACAACCTTGTATCTCTGGGAGGGACTCATTCTCTCATAAACCCACCCACCACTGATAGCAATGACTGGCTGGAGAGATGGCTCAGTGGTTAACAGCACCGTCTCTTGCAGAAGATCTGTGTTCAGTTCCCAGAACCTATATGATAGATAATAACCACCTGTCACTGCAGTTCCAGAGACCCAGTGCTCTCTTCTAGTCTCTGCAGATACCTCCCACATGTGGTGCACAGACATACAAGCTGGAAAAGCACCATGCACATAAAGTAAATAAAATATTTTTAACAGTGGCTATCAAGAATAAGTACTCAAGACAAAAGAAGAAAAGCTACTGTGTTCTTCTTGGTCTCTCTCTGAGCCCTGTATTTGCTTAATTGATGATTGAGTCGATGGTAATGTGTTCGAGTGACCTGCTAAGGACAAAGCTAGCAATGGCTCTGCAAAGACCAAGGGCAATACTGAGTTTCTTTTTCAAAAAGTACTTTATTTATAATTACGTGCATGTGGAAGAGGCAAATGCATATGAGTGTTGTTCCTATTGCTTTTTCCAGCAAACAATTTTGTTTGTCTTTTTTTTTCAATTAGCAATAATTGTGCCTCGGATAAACCTCATTGGCTACGATACTGCCACTGCGCAAAGCTTGTCTTTTTTTTTTTTTTTT
>NW_022196898.1:5393246-5394512 GCF_008632895.1 Mastomys coucha
CATTATGGATGGTTGTGAACCACCATGTGGTTGCTGGGATTTGAACTCAGGACCTTCGGAAGAGCAGTAGGTTCTCTTAACTGCTGAACCATCTCTCCAGCCCTTTTTTTGGTCTTTTTTTTAGAGGTGAAATGTAATTACGTTTGTTTCTGAGAAAGTTCATAATTATATCAAAGGACTTAGTTATTGTTGTTCCTCTATCTATCCAGGAACCTCTAAGAAAACAAAAACCTGTAGAAGCTAAAGTTTGTTGCCAAAACAGAGGAGTATGCCTATATAATCCCTATAGTTCAGTAATCTCTACAGTGTAATCTACCTACAACATAGCTCTCTCTGTGGATAGTGTTATTCAGCTTAGGGAATAATGAGAAAGAAAAGGTCTGTCTGTACACACACAGATCTCATATTTTCCAGAATATTTTCTCCCCGAGATTGGTTGACTCTGTCGACGTGGAGCCCAGGAACACAGATGATGGACTGTATTGGGAATGTTCTTTTGGCTTGGTATTTAGCAATACCTCCACTTTGGGCTCAATATTATGATATATGTTTAACAAGGAAAGTAGAATCATATAGAGTTTTAGGGTTTTATTCAATGTCTGAATTAGTCAGAATGGGAGTTGGTACTAAAAATAAGCCCAGAAAACAAATTCTGAGGCAATGAAGCAAGTTGTGAAAATCGTGGTAAATCCTAGGGTTGCATAACCGAGCCTCTCTCTTCTTTCCTCTTCCTACAAAACTTAGATCCACTTTTTTTCCTCCAGTTTTTCCCTTCTTTTTTTCTTAGTTGGCTGAAAAAATTTGGGAGTTTGACATTCACTTTCCTATTTCTGATATTAGCTGTTAGAGCCCAGCCTAGGAATAAACACAGTGACATCTCTTTGGCTTGTGTAGAGCTAAGTCAGCACAGATTTCAAGGGTGAGGCAGCGGTGATGCAGAGACCACCATTTTTATAGTCTACTACTCACTAACCAGCTGTGTGGGCAGCAAATCATTCTACTGAGATGGGACTGGATTTTATTCATGAGCGGTCACAGATGCATGCTCTGTTTTACCCTCTAAAATGCATTTAATGGATACGTTAATTCATTCCTTTAGTATCTTACAAGTGCTTATGACACACTTGGTATGTGCCAGGTCTGCTTGAAAAGCTCTGGAGGAAGAGAAGAAGAATCTCCCGGTTCCAATAAAGTCACTTTATACCGAAGAGATGTTAAGATGTTGGAGTCCAGCCGGGCGGTGGTGGCGCACGCCTTTAATCCCAG
>NW_022196898.1:5394522-5412756 GCF_008632895.1 Mastomys coucha
TGGAGTCCTAGCAAGCAGAGTTACTGATACCAAGATTTTAAAAGTAAACTGCAACAGGGGCATGGGAGAGTGGTCAGCGGTTAAAAGCACTGGCTGCTCTTGCAGAAGACCCTGGTTTGATTCCCAGCACTTACATGGTGGCTCACAACCTTCTGTAGCTCCAGTTTCAGCCCTCTTCAGATCTCCATGAGCACCAGGTGTGTGCATGGTATGTGTACATACATGCAGGGGAAATAGCTATACACATAAGCTTTTAAAATCTTAAAAAACAAAATGTTATAATATTAAGAGTTTATTATAGTAATATCATCTCTTTTTTTCCTCTTAAGAAAGGATTCCTAAACTTTCATCTCTTGAGATTATTAGCATCCTTGCTTTAAGTATGAACCAAAGTGGTTCTTTATAATTAGGCTCCGGATTGTGGCTCAGCTGCTGTGAACTTGGCACAAGGACAGAAAACATCAAAGCACAAGATCCCTGTGGGGAAGATCTCGTGCTCTAGAGACTGCCATCCTGGGATTTCCCAAGGCTTAGTATTTGTGTCCTTCAGACTCTCCCTTCTTTCCTCTTCGCTTCCTTCCTTGAGCATTATTTGCATTCGTGTTGGTCTGAAGACAGAAACAGCTATGCTATCATCCAGCCTTCCTAGGGTTCAAATGTAAATCCGTTGTAGTTATGCAGCTGTTAATGTTCAAAATGCTCATAATGTCAAAGTGGCATAAGAGCCAGTTTTAATGTCCTGGCCAGTGTGTCACAGTCCCACTGAGGAGCCCTGATTCTGTTTGTTGCCCAAATAGAAACTCTGTGCTCCTTAAAGGATGTGTCCCCACTCCTCCCCTTGCCAGCTTCTGGAATCATTTTCTTCTTTCTGTCTCCATGAACCTGACTATTTTATATATTTCAGACAAGCAGATCCATACCACATTGGCCCTTCTGTGTCTGCCTTATCTCCATCTGATATTTTTAAGGTTCAGTAATGTTATGGAGTCTTGGAGCTTTCTTCCTTTTTAAACTTGTAGAATGCTCCACTGTCTGTCTGCATACGTGCATTTTGTCTGTCAGGCCACCTGGGGATGGACACATGGTCACTTCCCCAGTTTTGCTATAGTGAACAATGTTGCTGTGGACACCGATGTACAATAATCAGATCCTCTCACGTTTTGCTTTCAGCTCTAGAACTGAAAGTAGTGTCATTCTATGCTATGCTTAATGTTTTTGAGGAAGCTTCGTGCCGTCTTTCCCCTTGTGGCTTCACAGGGGCTCGCAACAATATGTGAGGGCTGTACTTCCTACCTACATCACCACACATGCCGGTTATTAGCAGTTTACAACTAACAGTCATCCTTTTGGTATGAAGTACCATCTCTGTATGGTCTTTCTTTGTGTTTCCATAGTGATGTGTAACACCACACATCTTTTTCATGAGTTATTGACATCTTTGGAGCTTCAGTCCTTGGGATAATTTTTAGCTGAAACTCTAGTTCTCTGTTGGATTGTGGGTAATAGGGAGTTTTAAGCTGTACTAGCCTCTTACTGGTTGCCTGACTTGCCATTGTTCTTTACCATTGTCTACGCTGCTTTCTCATTCTTTTGATAGAGCCTAAATGCTTAGAATTTTGATGATGTCCAATTTATCTGTATTTTCTTTAGCTGTCTGTGTTGTTTGTGTCATATTCAGCAAGTTGTTTTCAAATAGCTTTGCTGATGACTGACATATATTCTAAATTATAAACTTGAATTATATAATAAACATAGATAATTTCAAGTTCTAAAAGAATCAGGCAAAATTATGTTATTCTATGTATTATCATTGATTGAGTAAAACATGTTTTTTTTTTTTTAAAGAAACAGAACTTGAATTTAAGTTCTGGTTGTAAATTTTGTTTTTGTTTCTTGGCATAGTTTTTTTTTTCCTTTTTTTTTTCTTTTTTTTCTCTTTTTTTGGCCCATGGTGGTCACCTCTCAAGAGAGCTTATGTCCAAACTAAGGAAGCTTAAGTCTAAAGCAAGGAATGAAATGTCTAAAGTGAGTATGTCCGTGGTCAGTGCAAACATATGCATGCCCAGTAAAGACGGTGGCACTCAGTGCAAGGATACATTTTCCCCATTTGAAGTTACCTATGTCCAAGGCAAGCCCACTTGTGTCCAATAAAAAGATGCTTATGTACAATACAATGTGCTAGTTTCCAAGTCAAGGATGTCTATTTCCAAGTCTGTGGGCATTGTAGGTTGTGCCTATTACAGGTTACTCTGGCCTTTAATTTCCACTTTATGGGTTATGCAAAAAGGTTTTAGTGGAAGTTACTCATGGATATCCACTATCCCTTGTGCCAAGTCAGTCAGTTACATGTGCTACATCATCCAAATGGTCCACATTTTATAATATTTTATAAATTGTTTCAGACTCCCTAAAATCCCACTGGTAAAAGATTTAAAAATAGACTTAATTTTTTAAAATTTTCCATTCTAAAATTGTGAACAAAAGGGTCATTGCAGGTGGCACACTTTAAGTTTCATGTGTGTACAATGATGGAACTAATTCCTAGCATCCATTTTCCAAAATATTCTCCTCATAGCACATCTTCTTTAAGAAACGGCAGCCTCTCATTCATTATTAATGTGGTAGCCTTATGCTGGAGGGAGTAATTAAAAGTATTTATGGCTGTTTTGAGTCATCTCTCATTTCCTGACAGCTTCTTGTCATCACAGACAGCCATTCTGGACATGGTGTTTTGTATAATAAACAAGTACAATAATGTCTTTTGAGTAAGTTTTTTAGGTATTTTGCCAAAAATAGCCCTCTGTATCATTCAAAAGTTAGGGCTATTTTCCATGCTATTGCAAGTAGTGAAAAGGTCTATTATATTTCAGAATTCTTGTTTTTGTGGAAAGTGGCAACATTTTTCAAAACTACTTCTAGCACTTAGCACATTTCTGGAACATGTTGATTGTGGATGCTGTAAAATAAAATTTATTTGTGGAGAAGTCTCTTTGATTTTACCTCCGAATATGTTTTATGACATTTAAATTAACCTTTAAATTAAGAATATTATAAAAAAATAAATAGCTCACTGCTTTTTTTAAAGGTGCAACAGAAAAAATATCTTCTTTGTTGTGTTTTAGTTGTGCACAAAATGAGTTACTTTTTCCTTCCTAGAGCCCGCTAGGGTGGGACTGTCATAGTTTGCTCCTAGGACCCCTTCTCTTGTTTGTCTGTGCAGGAAACCTTCCTGTTCTGTGTGGCTTCATTTGAGTTTTCAGAGAAGTTTCAAGTGCATCATGAACATTTAGCTTGTCTCCATATAGTTTTCTTTGAATTTCAATAGATCTTTTTCAACACAATTGGAAGAATAAGTAGTTAACAGTTGCCCAATCATGCCTGACTTTCTTTTTCATCTTTAAGTATTAAGTTAGAAGACCCCAAAGACACTTTAGAATATTTTCATTAGTGTGATAAATTTTGTAAACACCAAGGATTGTGGGCTTGAGGCCAACCAGCGCTTCATGGACCTTGTCTCAAACAAAACAAAACAAAACAAACACACAAACAAGTGTAGACAATTTGGGTTTCCTGTAAGATAGATAGCCATCAAATGATGGGACTGGAATTGCCAGCAGGAACTGGAGCAGACGTCAAGGAGATCTCCAGACAGGTAGAGTAACACAATGCAACTGTACCTTAGCCAAAAGAGATCTACCAAACAGGAAGGCAGCAAGGCTCCTTTCCCAGGAAGAGTAATCTCAGGGTACTGAGCAGCAAAAGCGATGGGTGGGAGGTGACTTAAGATCTTACCTTCTGGGCCTTTCCATAAGAAGTACAGCCTGTTTCTAGACACGTGGACCATCTCCAAGATCAAACAGGGCAACTGCCTTGGAGCAGTCTCTCAGAGGGTAGATGGAGGAGTGATCTGTCTACAACCACTTCTTACTGTAATCTTTCACGGAACAAAATTTATGCAGAGTACTGACTTCATACTTCTGGATCCCCATCACCCAGAACGTCCTGGAAAGCTAGACTCCATGCTGTGTAGCGTGGTATTTGCTCTGAGTCTGGGCAGGAAGAGAAGCCAGAGAGGCTTGTAAGCCTCAAGCAGCAGAACTGCGTAGCTCATCTAGAATTGGTCACTGAAGCAAAGGCTGAGGCAGGAACTGACCAAGGTCCAATTGGTGGGCAAGGCTCAGAGAATCTGAGGCAGAGCATTCCATTACCATGAGAGTAAGTAGCCATTTTCCAAGGGCAGAGGTACAAGTCCATGAACCACAGACCCTACTTCAAGGCGGTGACTTGTGATTTTATAAAAAACAGTTAAGTTCATGAAATTGCTCCAATCTCTGTATGGAGCTGGTCTAGATAGCCTCTCTTAACATCTATTCTGGGCTTCACTCAGCACTAGCCAGTTTTGCCCAGTGTAAGCTGAGTTCCTGGTATGACGATGTGGAACTTTGAAAGGTGTGACTGCCCTGTACAGGATGGGTTATCAGTTTCGCATTTTCCCATTGCATCTGTGGAGTGCTGGCAGACTCAGGGAGCCCACTGGGTTTCAAATGTTTTCCTCTATAAACCTACTCTGTGCTCTAATACCAGTTCCTTAACTAACAGTAGATCACTTCCTTATATTTGAAGATATTGGCATGCAGTCTCAAAGTGATCAACTGATAGCCACAGTTCTAAATGCAATAACATTTGATACACACTGGTTTACAAGAACAAGGACCTCTAACTAAGTAGAACTTGCAGTGCTAAGGAGCATGCCAAAGCTACAAATAAGGTATCTGTGTTTGATGGTGGGATGAGAGCATCTTCCCATGGTTCTGAGGCCCATCTCATCCCTACAGTATCGCATCAGCTGATGATTTAGCCAGCATATTACTTCTAGGAGACATTAATTAGGCTTGCAAGTTGGCACACCCATAGCTTAGCTTTGACTAGGCTAGTTATTGACTTGATTTAGTTGTCTGCTTCTAAATGCCACTGTACCGATAATACTGGCACCTGGTCATAAACTAATTTTTGCATTTCTTTTGCTAAAGGGACATGATGTGATAAGCATGGTAAAGGGGAAGGCATTCTATTCTGTAAGCCTTTGGCTAGTAGTGCTGGGAAGAGGCAATGTAGAAGGAAAGGAAGCCATTACCATGGGCCAATGACCCCATAGAGTGTGCTCATAACCTTATATAACTGGCTTTAACCACTAGATATGTGTTCCAGTGATACGTCAAGAAGCAGATCTGTCTTGAGGCCCAGCCTCAATCTCTGCTGTTGGTGCACTAGCTTCTCAGTTACAGCTGAAATGGCCCTGATGGCAGGAAGCCTTGCCTTCAAGCCTAGTCTTCACTTTTGCCACCCTGGCAACTGTGTCCAGGGGCCCACAGAACACAGGCCATTCTGACCATGTTTTAGAAACACCCACCAGTGTGCTGTGATGTAGCAGCTCTCTATTTCCAGCCACGTAAAAGTAGATGCTGAGGCTACTGTGAACCAAAGCTCATCATTTGTTTCCTGTGTTAGTCAATATAGACGAGGCACTGATGCAGTAGAAGTACTTGGTATGGTAGCTAGGGCCAGTAGTTGTGGTATCTACTTGTCATTTTGGATCTTCTCTAGCCCTGTTTCGAATAAACCACGTTTACATGCAGTATATCACTGTCTAATGGTGTGACTTGGTGATTGCTGGACATACTGATCTGTTAAGAGGCCACACTTCCTTCTGTCCCCCCCCCCCCCATGACTGAGCATACACAAACAGGTCTATCCTTGGACAAGAACTCCTTCCACAGAAGACTTTAGGTCAAAGACTGAATTGATCCTGCCAAACTTAACTTAGAACTACACTCAATCTAAGATGCTCCAGTCCTCTCTTCTTCCACCACCTTCATCTCTCTCCCTCTCTTTTCTTTCCTCCCTCTCCTTTTCTTTTCATTCTTTTCCCCTGTACTATGGATCATAACTGCCTAACACACCTTGTCTCATCCTGGAGCTCACTTCTTGAAGGGCTGATGCTTTCCTAGAACCGTGAAGTGGTGGTACCAGAAGATCCAGGTCTTGTGCTGAGACAAGGGATCTCCAAGGGAAGGAATGGGGATGCTGGATGTGGTTGTGCATGAGGTAAAACTGGTGACAGATGCAGAGGTGGAAAGAACTGGAGAGGGTGCATAATATATCCAGTATGGGAGAGGCTTCAGCAGTGGATTCTGTTTTCAAATTTGGACAGATAATTCTGATAGAAATAAAATGAATGGGCTAAAACAGAACAAGGGGAGCAGCAAGGAGAATGTTAGGGCACTGTGTTGGAACACATTGCAAGGGACCATGAGTCTCTCCACTGCAACTAACAGTAGGACTGGAAAGAAGGGGCCTCAGTGACCCTGAGGTTGAACATGAGGTACGAGCTAGAGACAAAGGCCATTCTTTGATTTTATAGATGAGACAGCAAGGAATTCAGGAGAAAATATTTTTCTTTTCTGTCACATCAAGTTTGAGATGTTAGAAAATCGAAGGGAGCTGAGGGATGCACGGGTCATGAGCAGGGAGCAAGCATAAGCATAGGGATAGTTGGGAACTCTCAACTGAAGAGAAAGATGTAGGTAAGAATGAAGTTGTCACAGGTTCAGTGGCCTCGGGATGGACACTGGGGCTCACTGAGCTCAGTAGGGGAATGGATAAGAGGAGACAGAGGAAGAGACTGGAACAAGATGTAGCAGAACTGAATACTAAGGCCCAGAGTAGAGGAGGTGAAGAACTCCAAGGAGAGGGCTCTGTATATGGGGTTTAGTCAAGAAAGGCCAGATAAGAAGAGGATTGAACCATAATCATCATGATTCGTATTCTTAGCAGAGAAGTTTAATAATGCTGGCAGATACTAAACACTATGGATGTCTTACTCAGGGTTTGTATTCCTACACAAAACATCACGACCAAGAAGTAAGTTGGGGAAGAAAGGGTTTATTCAGCTTACACTTCCACATTGCTGTTCATCGCCAAAGGAAGTCAGGACAGGAATTCACACAGGGCAGGAACCTGGAGATAGGAGCTGATACAGAAGCCATGGAGGGATGTTACTTACTGGCTTGATTCCTGTGGCTTGTTCAACTTGCTTTCTTATAGAACCCAGAACTACCAGCCCAGGGATGCCACCCCCCCACAATGGGCTGGGCCCTCCCCTTGATCACTAGTTGAGAAAATGCCTTACAGCTGAATCTCATGGAGGCATTTCCTCAAGGGAGGGTTCTTTCTCAGTGATAACTCCAGCTTGTGTCAAGTTGACACACAAAACCAAGTGATACAGTGGGGTCATAGTGAAAGTGAAACAGAAATGAAGACACACACACAAGAACACAGTCTGAGCAGTGTGAAGGGACAGAAGGAGAAACTTATTGGCAGATGGACAGGCAGGATTCGGAGGACTTCATTCTTCCGGGTTACCACTTTAAGATGCCAGAGACATGTACATGTTCCAAGGCTGAAAGAGTGAGCAGAGAGAGCCAAGGTGTAGTTACAGGAGAGAGAAGAGTGCAAAGGTATTGTTTAGGGTGCCAAGTTTCTGCATGTGCTATGAGGTCAAAAAAAGAGGGGGGCAGGGAATGGGAAGGATTTCTTCTAATTTCAGTGTTGGTGAAGGATTAAGTCAAGATATTGATATTAGACTTCAGGTCCCAGAGGATCCCGTAAGAGTCACAACTAGCAAGCACGCTGGGCTCAGATAAACATCAGAGGCTGCTAGGCAGGCTAATCAGGCCAAATCTGCATAACTCATCCATAAAAATGTCCGCAACCATCAGATTTTATTTCTATCCAACTCTGAGTGCTAGGCATTTAAAACAGCTGAATATTTTATTAACCAGACAAAAAGTTTATCCGAAAAGTTACCAGAAGGAGATGCTGGAGTTTAATCTCCCCCATGTCATATTTCTTTGTGACAGATGCTTCTCATTCCAAGTTCTTATTTACATAGAGCACAGGCATATTGTCATTACAGATAATTAGTCTTAAAAGCGTTAGCTTTCCAACACTCGTTTTAAATTTCTCATTCATCCATTAGCCTGTTAAGAAAAATATGCTCCCTGTGAGGTTGTGGGTCTGACTGTATTTCTGCTCAGATGCCGAAGAATTTTGATGACTCTATTATTCCAGCTTTTTAAACTTCTTTGCATTTTTTTCCCCATGAAGGTAATTGAATCACAAAATTCGATGAGAAGTCCCTGAAATATCTATCAGACAACAGATTTGGGTTGGGGAGTCTGTCTATATTAAATGATGAACAAATGACAACATTTTAAGGTTGGGAGGGGGAAGTCTTTCAGATTTTTTTCAGCTCATCTATTTTTTTTAATGACAACATTTAAAAAATAAATTATTGCATTTGGGTAGAAAATACAACATATGGTAACCTTTCTGTAAAAGAACATATTGCCACCAGGGACTCAGCTGGATTCATTGCACAGCATTTCTTTGCTGTGTTTTACGAAAGGCTTCAGTGTACTGCAGTAGTAAAAGTGCCCTCCTAGGTGAGCACAGAATTCTCTTCCAATTCCCAGATTAGCTGTAATTTTGCTGATGGATACGTTGTTAAATTGATTAAAATTTCTGTAGGCATGGCCAAACACATACATTCATAATATATTTTTTTCTTCCTCTGTAAGGCAATAGTAAAACTATTACTACACATTTATCAATGTTAAAAAATGTTAGGAAGGGGATCTGGATTTGGTGGCATCTGCTTATAATCCCAGAACTCAGGAGGAAACTGTGGCAGGGAGATTGCTATGAGTTAGGAGCTAACCTGGGCTATCTAATGATTTCAAGACCAACCTGGGATGCATAGTGAGCATTTATCTCACAGTGAACAGGAGCAGAATTATATGTAAAATAAAAATGTGAAATAGACATTTTGGGGTTATTAGAGGAAAGGGAGAGAAGAGAATATTTGATAAGATATCGACCAGGGAGTTTCTAGAATTACTAAAACTTAGATTTTACTCAGATTTTAAAATAAAATTGGAATTGGAAGCACATGAAGTAGAGTAACTCTACAAATACAGATTGATATCATGGTAGCTTCAAGACCTCAAGATAGGAAGGAACAGAAGTAAATAGAACTTTCCTTCTACGTCGTTTGCTTGGGTTCTTCACTTCTAATGAGCTCTGGAGTCAACTGGAAAGCTATAAAGAGTGCAGACGTGACCTTTCCTCTCTAAGACTGATTCAGGTGTGCCCAAGGGCAGGATTTGGGATCCATGTTTCTAACTAGTTACAGGTCACACTCTAGGGTGGCCACTTAGTGTCTACATGACACTAAGAACACAGGTTGTGTTCAGTATCTGCCAGGATTCTGAATTCTCAGAAAGGAGGGTCGCAACCAAAGTATTCTCTTTCACATTTGGACCGATAATTTTGGTAGGAATAAAATAAATGGATTGGAAGAGAGCAAACATAACAACAAGGAGACCTGAGAGCTACAGAGATGGCTCAATGGCTAAGAGCACTTGTGCCTTTTCAGAAGACCTGGGTTACACTCAGCATCCACATAGCAGCTCCAGGGGATCTGGCCTTTATGGGCACTGCATGTTTGTAGTGCGTGCATGTGTGTGTGTGTGTGTATGCATGCAAGTACTCATAAATATAAAATTTTCCAACAAGATATAACAACCACATCAATATATTAAAATACATTAAATTTCAATACATTTTCATGTAAATGTCTTAGGAAACTGAGAACAGAAAGGGTCATGAATAACCTGGTAAATCTATCTACAAAAATCCCATAGTAAATATTTTTTTTCTCCCCCTGGCTGTCCTGGAACTCACTCTGTTAAACCAGGCTGGCCTTGAACTCAGAAATTTGCCTCCCAAGTGCTGGGATTAAAGGTGTGCATGATCACTGCCTGGCACATTGCTATTTTTAAATCATTCAAAACATACTGTTTACAATTCAGACAAGAGGACTAAAGATGCTACTCAGTGGTAGAGCATTTGACTAGCATGTGCAAGATCTTGAGGCTGACTCCCAGTAATTCTTTACTTTCACTCCCCCTTAAGAAAAAAAAAAAAGGAAAATTTAGTAAAAAAAAAAAAAATAGGATAGCTATAATAGCATGTCTTGAGTATGGAACTGGAATTTCCAGATTAAAAAACTCAGAAGATATAAGAAAAAAAACTAAAGTTGTAATTAATCATAGGCAATGATTATTTACATTAAAAGGCCATTATAATTTTAAAAACATGAGCAAGGTCACTGTAGCATTTATAGTGAGTGCATACTTAAGAGAAAAGTGAATTTTATTCTATCTTGAAGGCAACTATTTAGAAACTGTTAAAAAGAGGACATAATTGTTAAAGTAGGAACAGAATGTAAAGAAATAAGTCAAAGAAAGTAAAAACATGACTTAAGGCATATGAAATAATCATGTTCCTGCTTGTAATGCACATGTATAAATTGCTCCAATTGTTTGCTTTGCTCAGTGTTGCTTGTCTATGTAAATAAAACCTCCTCCACACTAGAAATGATGGTTTTTGTCAACTATACTCATTAACAATGAGGAACACCGATGCGCAGTGGGACTATTCAGAATGAAACGTTTAAGACTGTGAATATATAGTGGTTTTTTGGTACAACCTTCTATAACACTGCACAAAAATCACTTTGAAAGACGGCCATACTTCATAAATGACTCAAAACTGTCTGACAAAAAGAGAGATAGTTGAGATAAAGTAAATAAGGTGGTTAAAAGAATGGTCAAAACCAGCAAAAACATTAAACACCTTTTTTTTTTTTAAAAAAAAAAAGATTTATTTTATTTTATGTGTATGAGTACACTGTAGCTGTACAGATGACCGTGAGTTATCATGTATATGGCTACTGGGAATTGAACTCAGGACTTCTGCCAGCCCCGCTTGCTCCCACTCGCTTGGTGTAATTCACTGTAGCTGTCTTCAGATGCACCAGAAGAAGGCATCAGATCTCATTATGGGTGGTTGTGAGCCACCATGTGGTCGCCCAGGACCTTTGAAAGAGTAGTCAGTGTTCTTACCCGCTGAGCCATCTCGCCAGCCCAACATTAAACACCTTTAAAGACATCTAGCCAAAGGCCACTTTGAACCAACATCTCCCCCTAACCCTGTAACCATCCTGCTGTGGCCTCTAGCATTAGATTTTCTTTATTGTCTCTAAATTTTTCACAAGTTTTGACATCTAGTCTATGAAGGTTGATGTCCTAATCCTTTGATTTCTTTATTAAACATAGTGTAAGGAGCAAGTTACATTACATTACAGATGGAGTCCCATTAGCTGCTAATGGGAAATTATTGGTTGCAAAGTTTGTTAGATTTTTGTTAATCTTTCCCATAACCCTTTCAAGTGGTTGTCAAAAATTTATGAGTGACTTGTGAGATAATGAATCCCTTCCGTTGGTATAAAAATTCTATGTGGCTAAGAGAACACTCTTAGTCCAGAAAAGAAAAAACAAACTAACTTTCCTCTTGTGCTTTTCTTCGGATGTCCATGAAAGCTTGAGGTTTTGGGGGAGGGGGTGGACCAGGTTTTGTAGTGTTCAGTGTTTAGCTGCCATGGGATTCTGCATACCAACTGCCACACTGTAAGGACAACATCTGAGATTCCTGGCCCTTGAGGCCCTCGTAGTCTAAGACCCTGCGATAGTGCCTTCAGTTACAGAAGTTGATTGCTGGCTCCAGAGAGCCTGAGGCAGAGGTAAACAGACAAGTTGTCCCAGCCTTGCCCATCTGGCAGTCTCCCTGGAAGAGGGCATTATGGGAGGGGCTATAAAGGTTTTGATTTTTGGCCACAACATCCCATACTTGCTGTTTCTCACTACAGTATGCCTCTGTGGCAGCTTGGATTTCTGAACTGTATTTCAACCCTATTTATCTTATAGAACCAAAATAAAGTAGCTTGCATTCCCATTACTAAAAATCAAGCTATTTGGGAGACAAATAAACAGTAGCATCCTGGGTAATTTATAAATATAATAAAACTTAGTGCCTGTGAGATTTCTTTTCAATTCTTTCAAAAGTGAGGAATTATTTTTTACTCTGACTAGTTTTTTTTCTTTCCTATTTTCTCTTTAATTACTTACTGACCTTCCTTTTTTGTTGAAGTCAAATCTCTAAAACAGACTTTCTCCATCCACTTATAACTAGAGAAAGACATTATTCAAAGAACAGCCATGATGCAGAGTAAATGCTATTTTGTTCATATTTGAAAGGTTAGCCAGAAATATTTCTTCCTATAGGAATATTTTGTGGAGGAAAAAAAAAAGCCTCTGGCCCCAAAGACAGAGCTGGAAAAAACAGCCTATAATCTGGGATGATGAATGAGTCTTTTTGAAATCTAGTCATACAACCCCCATAGCATAGATGACAAATGCACACAATTAGACTACAAACAGTCTATCTATATAGCCTCTCTCTGTGTCTCTCTCTCTCTGTCTCTCTCTCTGTCTCTCTCTGTGTCTCTGTCTGTCTCTGTCTCTGTCTCTCTCGTGTATGTACACATGCTTGAGGTCAAACACACCAATGCCAAGGAGGACATCAGATATCTTGTTCCACCACTCTCTGCCTTCTTCCCTTGAGGTCAGGTCTCTAACTGAATCTGGAAGGAAGCTGGCAGCCAGCAAGCTGCAGTAATCCTATGTCTCCAGCTGCGTAGGATGGGGTCACTGTGACACATGAGACCGTACTTGGCTTTTGACCTGGGTTCTGGGGATTTGAACATGGGTCCTCATGTTATCTCCCTAGTTCGACCTTCTATTTTCCATGACCCCCCCTTCTTGCCTCCCTCCCTCTTCCTTCCTTTCCTCCTTCCTTCCCTATAACTTTCTCCCCTCTGCCTCTCTTGCTTTACATTTTAAATGACCCAGCTAAGTATCTTTCAGCCTACCTTATCTCTTAAGACTCCATCAAACATACTTGATATTTTTCCTTAGAAATGAGTTTCTTTTCTTCTTCTTTTTTTTAAATCCTAAATTACAGAGCTCTTTCTATTTAAGGAGTAAAACTGTCATCTTTTTTCTTTACTTTTCTGTAGTGTGTTTTATCAGTCTGTCAAAGGATCTTAGAAAATGATCATCACTGGCAGCCTTTAAGGGGATTAGAGATCTTTATGTCTTGTTCATGACTTTAATGAGGTTTTACCCAAAGAGGGAGAATAAGAGAGAGACTCAAAGGTTCTTTGGAAAAGATAAGACAAGACTTGGAGGAGCTGTTGCCTGTCTCTGGGGTTGGCGGTGCTTGTGTGGAAAGCATAGATGCACAGAAATAAGAGTAGGGCCTGACAGACAACAAAATTCGGAAGCAGAGCCTTTCAACACAGGGCTGGTCCAATTCTGTCGCGGACTGGATTGCTGCAGGGAATCCTTGTTCAGAGGGATGAGTAGAGTTCTGGTCAGGTGGACAAAGAATTCAGCGGATGACAAACAGAAATGACACAGGGAAGTGCTGAATCTGAGTGTATGTGCACTAAGTAAAAATCAGGCTTATATAATATACAGAAAATGAAAGGAAGTTAAATGGTCAGGGCGATTGACAGAAATCAATCTGTAGGCAGGTGTTGACCACATCAGTAAGTCAGTAAGATCAAACAGCCAGATGATCTTCCTTCAGAAGAGCAGTGGTGCTGCTCTTTCTCACTGGGCTATATTGGCAACCCCAAGCTAATTCTCTGGGTCTGGTCAGAGGCAAGCACCAGGAGGTCCCATTCTAGCAGCTCCTGAGAATGTCCTTGGCTGTACCATAAACAATTAGTGACAGAAGCCCTTCAACTTCTCTAGTATGCAAAGCAATTCCGCAGTGTGTGTGTGTGTGTGTGTGTGTGTGTGTGACTGCTTTGAGAATTCTAATGTCACTTTATTTACAGTAAACATTAATATTTGATCTTCTATCCTTACTCTGGAGACACGCTGGCTGATGAAGCAGCTTCTTTGTGAAAATTCTAAGCTAATATGATCATTGAAACACTGTGGAGGCCAGGAAACAATGTTTAATCTTAGTTTTAGCTATTAAGAATCATTTCTTAGGGCACCTATATGCCTGAATAAAGAAAGCACGCAAAACTCTCCATAGCCTTTTGCAGAGACCAATCTGGAACACGTCTGAGTTAGGAGATGCCAACGAAATGAATTCCAGGAGGCTAGCTAGCTTCCTTTGAAGCTATACACCTCAGATCTGTAAACAAGCTTTCAGGCCTGACACACGGAATTTACTGGATTGACGAGTAGGCATGGCACAATTCAAATATGTACCAAGCAGGGGGAGAACTGAAGACAGCAAGTGAAGAAAGGAAGGAAGAAGAGAAAGCAGGGCTTGAATCAAGAAAGGACAACAAACCCTTGTGACAGCCTGGGAGGGCATGTCTCTGGTTATAGTTCTGGTCAGCTCCACTGAATAGAGATGGAAAATGAGTTCTCTGTACTTGGATTTTTAAAAACATAATAATTATTTTATTTTGTCTCTGAAACCTACCAGTGTTTGTAATTTGACTTCCATTTTTAATTAAGTAACTAATTATTCATCAATTAACTTTATATCTTGATCCCTCCTCTCCTTCTTGCCCCTCCCCTCTCCCTCATCCTCCTATCCTCTCTTTCTTCTCTAAAAAGAGAGGCCTCCCATGGATATCAGCCTACTTTTGTATATCAAGTTGCAGTAGGACTAGGTGCATGTACTTTTATTGAGCCTTCACAAGGCAGCTCAGGTAGGAGAAAGAGATCCAGAGACAGGTCACAGGGTCAGAGGTAGCCCCTGCTCCTGCTTTGGGAGTCCCACATAAAGGCCCACATGTACATCTGTTACATATGTGTAGAGGGTGCAGGTCTGTCCAATGCATGCTCTCTGATTGGCAGTTCAGTCTCTATGGGTCCCTATGGGCCCAGGATAGCTGATTCTGTGGGTTTTCTTACGGTGTCCTTCCCTGGCTGTCTCCTTCAATCTTTCCTCCCCATCTTTCTTCCACAAGATTTCCTAAGCTCTGTCTAATGTTTGGCTGCATCTGCTTCCATCAGTTGTTGGGTGAAGCCTCGTAGATGAGAGTTATGTTGGGCTCCTGTCTGCAAGTATAGAAGAGTATCATTAATTGTGTCGGGGGTCAGCTCCCTGTCATGGTATGGGTCTCAAGCTGGGCCAGTCATTGGTTATTAGCCTTTCTCTCAATTTCTGTTCCTTCTTTACACCTGCACCTCTTGTTGGCAGAACAAATTGTGAATCAAGGCTTTATGACCAGATTGGTGATTCAGTTCCTACATTGGAAGTTTTTTCTGGTTACAGGAGATGGTCATGTTCCATGTTCCCTATTGCTAGGGGTCTTAGCTACTCTCATAGATTTCTGGGGGTTTCTATTGTCCTAGGTTTCTACCTGATCCCAGAGATGGCCCACCTCCACCAATTTCAGTTCTCTTTACCAGTACTTTCTCCCTCCATCCTCCCTCTACTAAAACCTTCCTTTCCCTGCCCCCTCTCCCACCCAGTTCCCTTTCTCTATCTGCCCCTCCATGTCTATTCTACTTCCCCGACTCAGTGAGACTCAAGTGTTCTCCTTGGGCCCTCTTTTTTCCATAGATTTTTTTGTGTCTGTGGATTGTAGCATGGTTATCTTTTACTTTGTGGCTAGTATCCACTTATAAGTGAGTGCATACCATATTTATCTTCTTGAGTCTGGGTTACCTCACTCAGGATGATCTTTTCTAGTTCCATCCATTTGCCTGTAAATTTCATGATGTCATTGTTTTTGATAGTGGAATAATATTCTCTTCTGTAAATGTACCACATTTTCTTTATCCATTCTTTGGTTGAGAGGCATTTAGATTGGTTCCAGTTTCTTGCTATTACAAATAAAGCTGCTACAAACATAGTTGAGCAAGTGTTCTTGTGGGATGGTGGGGGATCTTTTGAGTATATGCCTAAGAGTGGTATAACTAAGTCTCAAGATAGATGTATTCTCATTTTCTGAGAAACCACCAAGTTGATGTCCAAAGTGCCTGTATGAGTTTGCATTCCCACAAGCCATGGAGGAGTGTTCCCCTTGCTCCACATCCTCACTAGCTTGTGCCATCCCTTGAGTTTTTGATCTTAATCATTCTGATGAGTGTAAGATGGAATTTCAGAGTTGTTTTGATTTGCATTTCCCTAATGACTAAGGATGTTGAAAATTTCTTTAAGTGCTTCTGGGCCATTAGAAATTCTTCTGTTGAGAATTTTCTGTTTAGATCTGTACTCATTTTAATTGGATTATTTGATTTGTTGATGTCTAGTTTCTTTTTAAGAAGATATCTTTGAGCAATCTGGATAACAGACTAGCAAAGGGGTCATGAAGAAGTGCTTCTGAACAGCACAGAGGAAACGGGAAGAACGTGTTCTGAGATTGCTGGGTGGGAAAGGTGAGCACTAGAATCCTAGATTAAAACAAAGCAAAACAACCCCCCCACCAATGTCACATGATTCAGGCTCAGGACAAGGTCTCAGGAAACAGTCACGGGAATGAGTGCACTGTGCATTCTCTGCTTCTCTGTGTTGTCTATACCTCTGGAATTAGCACTCCAGCCTCCATCTTTCCTGGCCATCACTTACCCTATGTCTCAAAAACAAACTGATAATTATCTGTGTAAGCTAAGTGATGGTTTTGAGAATTAACGGGGCATATATTATGCTTCCTCCCTGGTCTCTCTCTTAAAATAGAGATAGTGAATTTCTAATGAATAGATTATACTTCCTTATGGATTTGATGAAGAAGGAAATAAGGCTGTTGACATCTAGTGTTTTATACGATTATTTTGTACACAGACACTCTCTTTAAATTTTTCAAACTTACTATGATTTTTTTTTTCCAGTTTGGAAATCATACTTCTAACCCTCAAGGAAGTTTATGTTGCAGAAAGATTTGTTCTTAACATCAGAAAGCAATGCAGAAGGAACATTTTCGCTAGTCATTAAAAATTTGCTTGGGCACAATCTTTATAAACAGATGTCCTGGCCAAAAGAAGTTTAATTGCTACTGGAAGCATAGTTCAAACAAAATATGATTTTGTTCAGGCATAATGCATTAGTAAAATGTCAGTCAGCATGATTTTAAGATGAAATAGGAAGGATATCCTTGCTCTCATTTAAAATTGCCTCTCATTAAGAGACAGCCGAACAAAACCACATCCTTTCTTAGTGTTTATTTCTGACTTTGTGTATTTTGATGCTTGCTCTAGTTGATTTTCTGTTGCTATGATGAACACTGTAAATGAAAGCAACTTGTGGGAGAAAGGGCATGCTTGATCTACACTTCCAGATCACAGTTTATTGCTAAGGGAAGTTAAGGGAAGAACTGTCTTTACTAGTTTGCTCTGACTGGCTTGTTCAACTTGCTTTCTAAGGCAACTCAAGACCCTCTGTGTAGGGATGGTCCCACCCATAGTGGCCTGGGTCCTCCTACATCAGCAAGCAATCAGGGCTATGTCTCCACAGACCAATCTGATCTGGGCAATCATCCATCTGATACTCGTTCAAGTGTCAAGTTGACCGCTATAAACAACTAGACATTGCCCTTAACACCTATTCTTATGTTTTTTAATTATTATATATAAAATATCAGTAACTTTATAGAAACAGACAACCTATAAATAAAACTTTACTAGTAGCAAAATCCCTTTACTCTCTCCTTACATAGCTCCTTTTCCTCTCTGAATTAGCTGGGACCAACTGTATGTGGTTGCCTGTGGTCTCTCCTGACATACTCAGCACTCCTAAGGGGAATGGGGCCAGCTTTCCTTTAACTAAGATCAGCGCCTGGCAGCCAGAAAGCCCTTCGTAGGGGTTAAGGCCCAGCAGGAGGGTCACTGGAGAGTTGTCCCTCTGTCTTCTTAAGCCAGGGAAGGAAGGATGGACACTTAAGGGCCTAGAGAGCCCAGTGGGATAAAAGGTAGGGAATCAAGGAGCTTTAGCTCCAGTTACTCCTGTGCTGTTGTCTCCAGCTTGAGAATTTAGCAGCCCTGGGCAATGAGGTTGGGTTACTCACACAGAACCGAAGCAAAAGTTGAGGCTAAGTTGAACTTTTGGTGGTGGTGGTAGCAGGACACAAATGCTCTAGAATGCTAACATGTTTAATCATGATAGGGGTTCTGGAAGTCAGGGCTCTTATGAGTTAATTGTTAAAGTCTTTAATGAATGAAGACTGTAAGATAGGAGAGTACTAGCGGTGTGTGTGTGTGTATGTGTGTGTTTGAGAGAGAGAGAGAGAGAGAGAGA
>NW_022196898.1:5412766-5413702 GCF_008632895.1 Mastomys coucha
GAGAGAGAGAGAGAGAGAGAGAGAGATTCTATTAACAAAGAAAAGTGTTTGACAAAAAACCCGTCAACTTAGACACTAGTTTGTTGAGAGTTTAGTAACATGATTGAAGGTCACTTCAAAGCAAATGGGAGCTCTCCTTGGAAAAATAGCTCTGCTTGGTGCTTGCAGGAATCCTTGTCATTCTTGTCCAGACCTTAGCCCAGTTCTGGTGCCCCTGGTAATTATTCACATAGCAGCAGTGTCTTTCTGATGCATGCTAATGCCGAGAAGACCCCAGAGGCAGAAAGATGTAGAAAGTAAGAGCTTACAGTGCAGAGGAAAGGAAGGAATGCCTAAGCAGTTTCTTCCACCTACCTAGAGATGGGTTGTTTTTTTGTTTTTGTTTTTATTTATTTATTTTAAATTTTATTGCATTATAATGAGAAAAGTTAAATGATTTCAATTTATCTGAATTTGTTAACATTTAAAAACATATTTTATGGAAATAGAATCAAATCACATTCTTGTTCTCCTTTTGTACCCCAAGTCCTCCCAGAGACCCGCCTTCAATACCTACAATATCATTTTTTGTCACATTCTTTGAAATTTATAAAATATTATAACAATAAAAATGAGTGTTATAAAAGTTGTTTGATATGAAACAACAATCAATTGAACAGTCTTATGTAGTGCTTGTCTACAGCAATACTGAAAATACATACATTTTTCTCAATATAAATTTTAAATAACTCCAAACGCATTAACTGTATATTTCAAAATAATACATCACTACTAGTATTTTCTTAAATGAACATGAGTATATAAAGTCTTTTTGTTTGTTGTGTGTTTAGTAGAGCTTAAAATCTTGCCTCTTATTATGGTAACTTGGTACAAGAGTTACAAACGTCAAGCAAAGCATTCAGTCTCACTCTTTGTTGTTCTCTTTCCTACAAGCCA
>NW_022196898.1:5415239-5418345 GCF_008632895.1 Mastomys coucha
TTGCAATGGTGGGAGAATTGGGTTCTGATGATGCCAAGTAACCTTGGTTTTTGTTGCTTATATTCTTACTCTTGCCTCGCATCATCTGGTTATCTCTAGTGCTACCTACCCTTGCTAAATCTGACTGGAGCCTGTCCTTCCTGTGATCCTGGTTGTGTCAGAACTCCTCAGAGTCAAGCTGTCTTTCTGATCCTGTGATTCTGGGATCCTGTGACCCTGGGCTTGTTAGAGCACCTGGGAGTACAGCAGCTTCCTCTGGGTGTTGTGAGACTGCTGCTGAGCTTGCGCCCAAGGTCTGCTCAGGGCACAAGCTGGCCCAGACAGACCAGAAGGAACCTGAGCCACTGGGCTGGTGGAGTTCCAGTGTGCCTGGTCCCCCTGGTCCCAGTTACTCCCAGTATTAGGACAGATGTTGTGTCCTCCTCACCTCTGATCCTGGGCGTGTTAGAGTGCCTGGGAGTGGAGCTTCCTCTGGGTGTTGTGGGACTGGCTGCAGAGCTTGTGCCCAAGGTCTGCTCAGGGCACAGGCTGGCTCAGACCAAAGGGAAGGAACCTCAAGATGGGTTGTTGAATAGTTTGTGCTTATACATATTACCAACAGGCTGTGAATATGTTTTCAGTTTCAAAACTAACATCCAGAGCAGAGCTAAAATGCTTCCTCCATGTGGTTGTTGGAAATTGAACTCTAACCTGGATCCTTGAGGCTCCCAGTGTCTGAACAGCCAACCAAAGAGAATACACAGGCTGGACCTAGGTGCCCCGCATATATGTAGCAGATGTGTAGCTTGGTCTTCATGAAGGTCCTGAACAACTGGAGCAGGGGCTATTCCAAAAGCTGTTGCCTGTACATGAGATATGTTCTAGCTGGGCTGCCTTGTGTGCCCTTAGTAGGAGAAGATGAGCCTAGAGCCAGGCAGAGACTTGATGTGCCTGGGTGGGATGGGGGAAATGCAAGGAGGTGGGGCTTCACCCTCTCAAAGAGAAGGGGCTGGGGAAGGAATTGTGGGAGGGAGCACCAGGAGGGGGGAGCCATGGGGATATAAAGTGAATAAATAAAAGAGAAAAAAAAAGAAAAAAAGCTTCCTCCATAGCTGGTCAGGAGACACATCCCAGGTCTGCTCTCAGGAGTCTCAGGAGGTAGTGAAGGTCCCCTGTCCACTGTCACTCACAGGATCAGGTTAGAATATGCCTTCCATTAACTGTGCTGCACATGGGAACAGAGCTGTAAGCAAACTGATGGCATTACTCCCAAGCAGAACATGAAAGCGGGGTCTAACTAATGGAGTCAGAAGAACAAAAGCCATTTCATCTCTCTCTCAAGTTATATGTCATTTTGTAATTTACAATTGTACAGGAAATTTTCTAAAGGGCTAATTTGTAGAATTCAAAACATTTATACCAGCAATGGCCTATTACTTCAGAGCACTAAATAAACGGTAGCTGAACAGAGGCAACCCTCAATCTACTCCTATCTTCTTAAATGCAAAATTACTCATTGAAGAAATAATAAAGATTTACCAGTGCAGCTCAAGCTAGCCCATTTCTTCTTTAATGAGGGAACAAGTGCTCAGCATTCATTTGCAGGACGATAAAACATAACCAGTCTCCACCTGTGATCACCTTGAGCTCCTTCCTGGGAACAAATTATAAAAGTTCCAGGTGAGGTTAAAAGCAAACGGTGCTGTGCTTATCAAACCACTCCAGGCTGTGCAAATACATTCAGTGCCACAAACATATGCCACAAAGATATGTTTTGTTGGACACCAGCTTTTCAGGCTAATTTGCTGTCAAAGCTTAGAAATGACTGCCACTAACTTTATCTTCAAATGGGAAAGGTCCTTCACTTGCTTTGTAGCAATGTGACCCATGCTGTGGCCCTTCTCCCAGGAGACCTTACTCTTCAGATTTCAGACTCTGTTTTGTGCCCACCACCCCCTTTAGTAAAAATGCAGTTGAATTAGTTCCTGCAGAATAGAAAAAATGTGGTTCTTATTCATTTGCTATGAGTTGAAATTTACCTCTCCTAACTGCTGTAAATTCCAGCCTTCAATACATTTGGAGATGGGGCATATGGGAAATGATTATGTTCGATGGTGTCATGAGCATAGGGCTTTCTGGATGGTACCTGTGTCCTGTTCAGAGGAAGAGAGAGGTGGCAGGGCTTGCTCTAGCAATCGAAGGCACAGTAAAAAGTTGCCTGTCTGCAACAGGCAAAGAGCCCTGCCATAATCTGAGCATGCTGCCACACCAGCTTCAGGCTTTCAACCTCTAAGACTGTGGGGAAAAGGCTCTCCTGTCTTAGCAGCCACAAGCAATGACACCATCCAACATCTAAAACCAAATTTCCCGGGGCTGGAGAGATGGTTAAGAGCCTTGAGTGCTCTTTCAAAGGTCCTGAGTTCATATTCCAGCAACCACATGGTGGCTTACAACCATCCGTAATGAGATCTGATGCCCCCTTCTGGAGTGTCAAAAGACAGCTACAGTGTACTTGCATATAATAATAAATAAATCTTTAGACCCAGAGGAAGCTCCAATCCCAGGCGCTTGGACACGCTCAGGATCAGAGTTGAGGAGGACACAAAATCTCTCCCAACACCGGGAGTAACTGGGACCAGGGGGACCAGGCACACTGGAACTCTGCCAGCAGAGTGGCTTGGGTTCCTTCTGGTCTCTCTGGGCTGGTGTCCTGAGCAGACCTTTGGCCCAGGCCCCACAGCCAGTCTCATAACACCTAGAGGAAGCTGCTGTACTCCCAGGTGCTCTAACTAGCCCAGGGTCACAGGATCCCAGAATCACAGGATCAGAAAGACAGCTTGACTCTGAGGAGTCCTGTCACAACCAGGATCACAGAAGGACAGGCTCCAGTCAGATTTAGCAAGGGTAGGTAGCACTAGAGATAACCGGATGGCGGGAGGGGTCGGGGAGGAAGTGTAAGAATATAAGCAACAAAAACCAAGGTTACTTGCCATCATCAGAACCCAATTCTCTTATCAAATCAAGTCCTGGATACACCATCACATTGGAAAAGCAAGGTTAGATATAAAAATCACTTCTCATGATGATGATACAGGACTTTAAGAAAGACATAAATAGCACCCTCAAA
>NW_022196898.1:5420244-5420555 GCF_008632895.1 Mastomys coucha
AATGTCTAAAATTTGTTCTTATTTTGGGCTTGTACCACAGTAAGAACCAAGATTTTAAACTCTACTAAGTACAAAACAAACAAACAAACAAAAGGCTTTATATATTTATGTTCATTAAAGAAAATACTAATAGTGATGTATTATTTTGAAAAATACAGTTAATATGTTTGGAGTTATTTAAAATTTGTATTGAGAAAAACGTATGTTTTTTTCAGTATTGCTGTAGACAAGCATCTACATAAGTGTTAAATTGATTGTTGTTTTATATCAAACAACTTTTATAATACTCATTTTTATTGTTATAATATTTT
>NW_022196898.1:5420877-5433492 GCF_008632895.1 Mastomys coucha
AACTTTTCTCATCATAATGCAATAAAAGTTGAATAAATAAATAAATCTTTTAAAAAAAAAGACCAAATTTCCCCATCAGTGTCCTGTGCGGAGCACATTCCTATGTGGGGACCTGTTTACTGCAAACAATGCTGAGCTTTCTAGTCTAGTTGGGACATTAGTTCAGTGCTATATATTGTGTGGAAGGAAGGTTGTACAGGGGGAAACTGGCTGCCTGCAGCAATATTGTGCAGGCTTCCTTTATGGAAGAGACTCTCAGCTTGGTTAGCGTCTCCAGGCTCATATCTCATTTAAAGATTGTTTATCTCTCATCCGACTTTTTGATCTCCTCATTGATTAAGCATTTCATAGGGGTATAATTTCTAGGTTAAAAACAAAGGGGTTTGAAAGTCCGAGTTTCCTGATTTATTATTAATTAATGTATTTATTAACTTATTTATTTTTTATTTATAACACTAATAGCTATGTAGCTGAGGCAAATGCCTTTATTTGCATAAAAGATTTTATTTATATTATTAGAAATCATGTGTACATCTGTGTGTCTCTGTATGGGTCTGCATACATGTGGAGACCAGAAGAAGGTAACAGATATCCTGGAATTGGAGTTACAGGTGGTTGTGAGCTGTCATGTGGGTGCTGGGAATCAAACCTGGGTCCTCTGGAAGAGTGGCAAGTGTTACAAATTGCTGAGCCATCACTCCAGCCCCTGGTTTGTTAATTGGTTTTCTTGGTTGTGTGTGTGTGTGTGTGTGTGTGTGTGTGTGTGTATGTGTGTGATGTTAGGGGTAGTGTCTCACAAAGGTTTATGGGTGAAAGGGTTGGCTTCACACTGTGCTATTAGGAGTGATGGATCCTTTGCGAGGTAAAGGCCTGGGCTGAAATCATTTAAGTTGTTGGGGGCTTGCTCTTGAATGAGAGAGTTGGACCCTGGCCTCGCTTTCTTTTTGCTTCCTAGCCATAAAGTGAGGGTCTACTGTCAGCACATGGTCTAAGAATGGAGTTGTGTGAGAATTCTGAGTACTTGTGAGAGAATTCCAAGAAAGTAAGGCAAGAGTCTTGTGACCCTGGGTTTCTTAAAAAAAACCCACAAAATTGTTCTTGGAATGTGTTTTTGTGCCTCTAGTGGATAGCAGTGAGTTTACTTCAGACATTTGGTATATGTTTATATGCCTCTGTGGAAAAAAATGTTTTTGCCACAGGCATTTTGTCTGCGGAATGCAGTTTGCCCTTGTGATTGTCCACTTGACTCATGGGACTCTCCTGAACCCGCAGAGTGTGACTGCCTCATGCTCTGAATGAAGTCGGCTGTTGCATTAGGCTTTAGTTCCACTGCCTCTAGAGTGGTGACAGGTCACCTTGGTCACATGTTTCCCACCATTGATCCCTTCTTTTCCTATGAATCTAAAACCAGTGATCCCTCTCTTTCACAAATGGGATTTTCTAAATCTTTGAGGCAAAGTAAATCTTTTCTCTTTCTAACCTTCCCAGGTTTTTTGACATAGTGAAGGAAAGCTGACTAGAATACCTGTTAAGAGGGTGATAGCTCTTCACTCACAGGACAGGGGAGGAATGTCCAGTGAGGTGTGCCGATAGTTCTGAGACTCAGGTAGCAGTGAATCCTCTGAGACTTATTAGAAAAGGGATCACCAGGTGAGTCCCCATCTCCCGAGTTTCTGATTCACCAAGAAGAGCATGGACTTTGAAGATCAGCATGCTTAATGTAAGTTCCTCTGAGATATGGATGGTGACTTCAGAGGACCACACCTCCCTTCCCACTGGCACATGCTCTAGACTCTCTTTGCTTACCACACTGCTCACCCAGGGAAGTTCTCCTATGTTGTGTTGTGTGACCCGTCATTTCTGCATCCAGAACTCTAGGTTGTAGCCCGAGCTTTCAAAGCTGGCATCCCCATAGCTTAGGAAGAGAGGAGGGCTTCCCAGACTGAGGGGGACATTGTCCAGCAGTACTAGACCAGGGGACACATGTACTTCTTCATTTTCAGGGGACCATGCTAAAGAGAAATAGATGAAGTGACTTTAGCCTCATATATTGTTTAGCCCAAATATATCATCAGATAGCAGATTATTATCATAAAACACGCAGCCAATAAAAAAATTATGATTGAAATGATTTGCTTTGGGGACTTCTAAATCTAGGGTGTATTTTACATGTCTGGCATATCTCGAGGCAGAGGTAGCTCCATTTTGGGTCCCCAAGATGGTCCATCAGGGTTGCATGTGGTTGCAGACTGGAAGTGGTATGATGGAGAACTTGTGGGTGTGAGAAGCGTGCAGGGAGTCCTACGGATGGAGAGCTTCATGCAGGGAGTCCTACGGATGGAGAGCTTCATGCAGGGAGTCCTACGGATGGAGAGCTTCATGCAGGGAGTCCTAAGGATGGAGAGCTTCATGCAGGGAGTCCTACGGATGGAGAGCTTCATGCAGGGAGTCCTAAGGATGGAGAGCTTCATGCAGGGAGTCCTAAGGATGGAGAGCTTCATGCCGGGAGTCCTAAGGATGGAGAGCTTCCCCAGAGAGACCTGGACCTTTTATGCTGCATATGGTTCTGACACATGGGAGACAAAACTGCTCAAAGGCCAGGTTTCCTTCTGTGAGAACATTGTAGGCTAGTCCGGAATCATTTAGTAGGAAGGTTCTCATTTTATCAAGAAAGGGAAACAATCATGGATATCCATTATAACACTCTAAAATAGTCACATTTCCAAAATTAGGCCTGTCTTCCCCTCAATTTGAATTCATAACTTTTCCATTAATTCTGAGGTTCCAATCAGGCCAAAGAACATCAGCTTAGCTGGTTTTATTTCTCCTGGGAGAGAGTCTGGGAGATTACTTTAAATAAAAATCTCCAGGCACAAGGCCATGTAAATAAACCAGAGCCACCATTTTTCAATTTGGTTCCCCCAGGGGTGACTTCCAGTGCTCAGCCCCAGGACGCGCCTGAGATGAGAAAGCCGACCTGTCCTGGAGGATCCTCCACAGCGGCCGTGCTCCAGTAATGAAAATGCTTTGTTTAATTTAAGGTTTTCTGTTCTAACCACAAGGAGACTTCTTTTCACCAATTATTCTAATTTCTACTCAAGTGGTGTATTATCTCGGTCAACACCTTAAGCTGAAAATCATTGAATTGTCCTGTCTGTGGCAGAGATAGAGTCGCGGTAGAATGTTTGTACTTTCACTTTTTGAAATGTTTTGCTGAAGTTCATTTTTTATTCTGTCTCTTAGATGGGGCCACCACCGCAGGCCATTGGTTGACAATAGGTTGTGGCATGTGATATACCTTCAGCTATATGGTTGGTTTATCACTGAAAAATTGTTTCAGGTTAAATTATACAAAATTGGCATTCTTCTTCTTCTTCTTCTTCTTCTTCTTCTTCTTATTATTATTATTATTATTATTATTATTATTATTATTATTATTAATCATTCCATTCTTTTACATCTCAAATGATATCTCACTTCCCGGTTACCCCATCTGCCAACCCCCCATCCCACATCTACCCTTCCCTCCCTTTTGCCTGTATGAGAGTGCTCACCCACCCACCCACACTTTTCCGCCCCTCCACTCCAGCATCCCCCTACTCTGGGGCATCAAACCTCCCTGGAACTAAGGGTCTCCCTCCCGTTGCTGTCAGGCAAGTCCATCCTCTGATACATATGTATCTGGAGTCCTGGGTCCCTCCCTGTACACCCCTTGGTTGGTGGTCTTAGTCTCTGGAAGCACTAGGTGGTCAGGCCAGTCTATGTTAAAACTGGTATTCTTATAGGCCAATAATGGTTGAATACCAATAATTTTATCAGTAGAAAGGGTGGTATTTTTCTTTTCTGTTCATCTCCAATGGCATTTAAGATTGCGAGGAAAGGAGCAAAAGTAAACATCAAATTTTCAAGCACGTTTTCCAGTGGGCAATTGACAGAATGCGTTAGAGCTGAGGCTGTAAGCCTTGCCTGCCACTGAATGCCCTGTATGCCAATCCAAGCATACCCTACAGTGAGCCCCACTGATTGTCCACTGGAGTTTGGACAAGTTGGTGGATGCCACCTTCTCAGTTACGTTGTACTTTACAACAAGGTGATAAGCACTTCTTTTGCAATTACACTGTGTTGACTGAACCTCTGTCCTGATGACCGAAGAAGGGGTTTTTCATGTGTTAACTGAGCCCCTGTCCTGACGGACGGGAGAGGGTTTTTTTCCTGCTGGCCTTCAATGGAACATTGGAACCTTTAATCCCTCCTGTGTCCATCTCTTCTGCTTCCCCAATATGCTAGATAAGCAGAACCCTGCCATGTGCTCCCCAATCATGTATTGCCTCACCACACACATGCACACGCACATGCAAACTCACATGCACACACACACATGGAGCCAACCAGCCAGGGGATAACATTTGAAGCTAAGTGAGCAGGATGGTTAACTTTTATTGTAGCATCAATTAGATTTAGAGTCACCACAGGAATACATTAATATCAGGAAATGTATTCAAAGTACACATACTAGGAAATTCAGGTGTGTTTGCCAAAAGCTACTATTGGAGAGTGACAACCCTTCCTGAGTTTGGGTAGCTCTATCTATAGGCTGGGATCCTGGACTGAATAAAAGTGAGCTGAGCTGAGTGAGCACCAGCGATCATCTCTTTCTGCTTCCCACATCCCTGGCATGATGGATGGATGGGCTCTCTTTTAAAGATGTGAGCCCAAGTAAGTTGCTTTTTACGAGGAGTTTTGGTTATAGCAATAAGATAAAGTAATTAATATCATGATTTATTTCAGTAGCAATGGAGAGCTAAGTAACACAAAGACAAGGGGCATGCCTACATTTGTAAGATAAAAGGAATATGGTATGCCAAGACACAATGCTCTGGTAGAGTGGAGCACTTAGGGAGCTTCAGCCGTGGGTATGACTGGAGGAGAAGGGCTGGATAATGAACGGATTCTGAATAGCTCATGAAGGACTCTGGATTTCAGTGTGTGTGTGTGTGTGTGTGTGTGTGTGTGTGTGTGTGTGAGAGAGAGAGAGAGAGAGAGAGAGAGAGAGGTACAGAGACACAGAGGCAGAAGGAGGGAGGGAGGAGGGGGAGGGTATAAGGGAGGGAGGGAGAGCTCACTGAGAGATTTGTAAGCACAGGAGAAGATCAAGCTGAGTGTCATGTTAAAGACAGATCAGAGTAGACTAAGCAGGAAGAACTGTCTCATAGAGTATGGGAGACCAGCTTTGACGTTATCAGGAAGAAACATGGATCACATGAGTGAGTTGATGGCAACAGGAAAGGAATAGAAGCCACGCAGCAGCCACATAAATTGTTTCAGGTGAAGGGTTGGACTCAGGATGCTAACCCTTCTTTCCATCACTTTATTCTTCCAGTTGCCAGGGACTAAATTTCCACCTTAAAGCCACAGGCCCAAAGAATCAGCCTGCCCTGCAAGCAGCTAAACCTCCTGTGGCTGATGGTTTCAAACATCCTTCCGCGTCTCTGCTCTTCGAGAGACAAGGAACAGGAATACAGCCAATCTGAGAAAGACAGGAAGTTAAAAGATGCAAGTGCTATTGGGTAAAGAAGAGGCATTAAACTTGGAATGCTTGGCAAGGCTTAACAGAGAGAAGGACGCTTGAACTTGGCTTTAAAGAGTCACATGTGGTTTCCAAGGATCAGAGGCATAGTGCTCCACTAAGAAACATAGGCAAAAGCAAGAGGGACTCACAGTCATCTGGGAAGTAGCTCTTCTCGTTTGAGATCTAGCTTAGGTCCACAGCCATATTCTGATGAGGCAGGAAGGAAATGATTTCATTCTGAAGACAGAGACCTAAATAATCACAGAAAACCAAAAATAAAAATGCTGTTTATTTCTGGTTCCTCTGTTAATGTATAATTAACATTTAGAATAAAAATCAAGAGAGAAGCTAATTCTAATGTTGGAAATGATTGAAGAGAAACTTCAGAGCATCTAAGAAAGGCCTTAACTTTCCACATATCTTTGAGGAGCGGGGCTTCCAGAGTTAAACCTAGAACCCCAAGTGTCATTTCTGTTTACCTTAGCCCTGTCTCTCCTCAATGAATGGAGTATTAAAATACACAATGAAGCACATAGTTCTGTGGTAATGCCCTTTTGATGTCACAGATGGGCTCTCAGCCCAGGTAAGCACATGAATTCAGTTCAGCCTAGCTACTGACATAAAAGATTGGGTAACGACCCAATATCAAAGTTTCAATAGGCATAAGTATCAGCCCTCACACACACATCAACCAATTACTCTCTTTTGCTTATCATACTTCAAATAAGGCATGGATCACAAAGTGATTGCATATTTCTGAGAAAGCAGAGAAAACCTGCCAGAGGCAAATATTAAATTCTGGATAAAACTGAATGAATTTAAAGAAGCCTTCCTGGGAATCAACAATATAGATTTGCATTTGCTGAGGGTGTAATGTGATAGTTAGGCTTGGGGAAAGAATGTGAATATAGCTTTGAGCTGATAATCATCCCCAGAAACACTGAGACTTCAGGTACCCTTCTATAGCCACGGGGTCACCTCCACTATTATGTGGGGAATGTGGCCATAAACATAAGACACATTTCCAAGATAGACTTAACAAAGAACAGTAGAGTTATAACGTCCTCATGCCCACATGATCTAGCTGGCCTTTATTTTAATTGCCACATATACTTCATATGTATTATGGGGAACATAATGTGATTTAATACGTGAGTAAAATGTATAATAAACCTAGAGCAAATAGAGTCTTCATTTCTTCAAAAATTTATATGCTCTGTGCTTTGGGAGCAGCTAAAGTTTTCTTTTTAGTTCCAGTGTCTGTAGGACAGTAAGTTAGCCATTCGTTTTATCATCTAGCTTTGACTGTCAAGTGGCAGGGAGAGAGAGCTTGTCAGAGGCTGAAAGATTTGGTGACTTCCCTGAAAAAGGTTGTGCTTCATACTCCATGGGATAGAGCTGTTAGGGGAACCTGAAAGGCAAGGAAAGTGTGACCATTGGATGGGAAATAGGACAAACAAATAAACAGAGGGACAGACAAATAGAGAAGTAGAGACTGAAAGGATTGTCATTCACTCAAGACACCCCAAGACCAAGTTCTCAACACAAAGAGATTTATTTGCCCCAGAGGGACAAAAGGTAGGGGATTTGGTTTTAGAGCAGGAGGAGAGGTGGCATAGGGCTGGTGGTGGTGGGGGGAGCTTTTTAGATTGATGGTACAGGAGGAGGAAGTGACCAAATAAGGGAGTAGACCTTGGTGGCTGGCTTTAGAAATGGAATATAACTTTTTTTTTTTTTAAGACAGTGGGAATGAGAGAGAAAGACTAGGCCTGCCAGAGCCATGTTTGCCATGCCTGGGCTTGTTAGAGTCCTTTAGGAAATGAGAAAGCCCTGATCAGAAAGGACAGTGTTATTCCTGAAGGTGTTCTGGTGAGAAGTCTTGACAACTGTAGAAAAACCAAATTCAGCTCTTACATGCTTCCTGAAGGAATTACGAGGATGTGGTAGGCAAGAGGACCCTTGTTGGTCCTTGAGGAGGACCTCGAAATGGTAGCTACTGAATGTTCTTGGAAGTCCTCCTGGCCATGAGGGTAAGGGTCCGTTGGATGTGGGGCAAGCAGTTTGGAGCAAACAGTGGCTTTCCAGATTGTCCCAGCTACTTGATTCTAGTTGTCCACAGGTGACAGTGCGAGTAGGGAGGAGGAGAAATTGTTTTACTGTCATTAATTATCCAAACAGCATTACTTGAGAGAAAGCACTGGGCAAGAGGCACTCTGGAGAAAACTGGAGTCTGGTTAGAAATCAAGGAAAATAGCTGAGCAAGTTTATCCATCGGGAAGGTGGCAAGATTCTCAACCTTCCCTAAGGCCGGCCCATCCTTTGAAAGCAGCTGCGCACGAATTCCAGTGATCAACCACTCAGGCTTTCGACTCCTGAGAGGAAAGCTCAGATACACAGGAAAACAAAATAGCCAGCATTTTGGTAGACTGCCCTCATAGGTAAAGAGTGTAAGAAGCCCTGAGTGAGTGAATGTGCATTTTGCTATGGGCACAGCAGACCAAGTGGCTGATGGGAAATTGGCAAACCATTACCCATATGACCCAGGCTCTAGAGAAATGGCAAATCTTTCCTCAGGACTCTAAGTATGCGTGTCTATGAATTCTTGATCAATGTGTGCAAAGACTATCAACTGCAGCTTCCCGTTCCTGTCTGTTACAGCCTGAGACTGCTCCCCTACAGAGACAGCCTACGAAGACTAGCCAACCCTCCCCTTGCACAGTACCCCTGCATGAACCTGCTGAAGTCCCAGGTTGTGTTAGTAGCATTAGAGAACCCCCACCTGATCCCACCCTGATGTGTATATATGCCTTTTCTTCATTCCCTTGCTACCCCTAGCCAGGGTTCCAGGACCCAAGTCTCCTCGGTCGCAGCACTTACGTGGAACTAAGATCATAGTGGTGCCCTTTGGAGCACTTGGGAAACACTCAGGGAGTAGAGAGACTCTGCTGCAGCACCTCTCAAATCTATACATTTGTGGTTTCTTTGTCATAGTCATAGCACCAAAGAGTGCTATGCTCAGCCATCTTAGAAAAAAAATCTTTTTTTTTTTTTCACATTTTCTGTTTAGTTCCTATGCTTTCTTCTCTCTTATTGGATCAGCGCTGAGTTCAGACAAATTCCCACATTTCCTGCTTATTTCATGCATCTCATCTTTCATTTACCCACAATACATGTTACCTTACGGGAGCATGACCATCTTTGTCAGGCATTTAAAAGAGCCAGTTTTTACAATGCCCATCATTCCTTATTCAAGCATTTAGCATTAAACTGTCAACAGTGAGGGTCCTATTCTTACATGCCTGGGATTTGTAAAAATTCTTTTTACATAGTGTACCATAGATATCCTATATTGTTCAAATCTTCTTATCTATTTATTTCTCTGAGACTGGGTCTCTCACTGAACTTTTACATTCCAAGGATTGGAACTCTGGTCCTCAGGCTTGAGCATCTACTTACTGAGCCATCTCCCCATTCCTGAACTTTTAATTTCCAGTATTTTGTTTGGGATTACAACATTTCCATCTTTTCACTGACTCCAATTTTCCTGTCCCATGACTTCTTTACCTTCTTCATTTGTTTTTGTTCCCTTCAAATTCAGGAGCACAAAGCATTTGTTTGCTTTGTGATGTCTTTAAATACACTTACGTTCTTAATTCTACATCTGGGATTTCACATAAATTAACTCATGTTGGAAGTCATTGCTATGGGGTTAGTAATATTTGGGGAAGTTGTGTTGCTTGGTTTATCATGCTTCTTGTGCTTTGTTGTTGAGAGTTGCCCAACAAAGATGAGGTCATTGGTTGGATAGCTTTACAACTATCACCCTTTCACTGTAGTTACTTAACATGTTCAAGGTGGAGCAGGCTTTAGTGGGACCGAGGTGTCATTTCCCTTTGTTCAGTAGTTACCTTTCCTGCCATAGGCTAGGGGCAACAGACTCAAATCCCAGCACACCACTAAGAGTGAAATAATGTCGGCAGAAACAGCCCTGTCAAAGTGTAATGAAGTAGCAATGGATTGAATAGCGTATTTAATTGAATAGCGTATCAATTAAATAACAGTGGCTCTTCAACTCTAATAGCTATGTAAAATAAAGAAACATTGATAGTACTATGGGCCGTTATATATTTTGGTCTTTGTGGAGAGGAGAAAAGCATAGTAAGACCAGTGCTCAGTGTTAGGATAACAGAATAAAAAAACAGAGGGAGAAGAAAAATACAATGGGAGAAGAGTGGATGGGGTGGGGAGATAAGACAGCTATGGCTGAAGACTGGATGAAAGAGAAAGAGGAGATATATATATATATATATATATATCTCCTAATCACATTACACATATCATATATTATACATCATATATGTGTGTACACACACACACACACACACACACACACATCAGCTCTCAGGAGGCTGAGGTAGGAACACTCCCCAAACCAGGTTGGACTATCAACAGAAATGAAAATAAGAAAGAGAACAATAAAATGGGAATCCAAGCAGACAGACTTGGTCATCTAAACTAGCCTTAGATATTATTTAGAGAGGAATAGAAGTAAAGGGAAGTGTGGTGCAGTCTGAATGTGATCTTTCCTCTGCTGATGGTTCTGGCCTTTGTTGTAGGTGTTCCTTGATGTCACTCCCACTGTCAAGCGACATTTTGCACATCAAATGCCAGATGCTGGTCATACTGCTGATCGGCCATTCTCTGGTCCAGTTGTAAACACTGTCCCAACTTTTGAGTGGCCCTTAATAGATTGGGTTGTAACACAGTCACGCCCTGGGTCCTTTGTGAGCTCAGGTCACAGATGTCGGTCATACCTCAGCGTGGTGCTCCCAATATCTAGTGAGCACCTTAAACCCGATTCACTGAAGATTGGTTCAGACCAGATTTACGTCTTGCTGGATACTGTGTGATTCTGATTCAAAGTTTCTACCCCTTTGTTTAAAGGCCTTCTGCAGACCTGGTCCAAGCATTTTCCTGTATACTTACTCTGGCTTCCCAGAGTATGAGGTTCAGTGTGTGCCTAGCATTACCAAACTGTGGACTTAGTAGGGGTCTTCTGAGAAATGACTTCTCAATATTGCTTCAATTGGGTGCCAGAGTATTTTCCTGGCCCTTGCTACCTCCTTATCCTCCCTCTGTCTCTCTCTGTCTCTCTCTTTCTTTCTCCCACCCCCCCCCCATTCTAAAAGTGTCTGTTACTGAAAGTACAGTGCAGATTTTCTGAGCTTCTGTCTTAAGTTTGGTTTAGCTGTCTGCTGTTGCATTTTCTCTTACTGGGGTGAGAGAGCTGCCCCAAGCCACGCTAATTCCTCCATGATAGATTCTAGCCTGTCTCCCCTGTTCTGCAAACTTCCTTATTTTATATGTAAAAGTAGGGATCTTTCTATCATATACGATTGCAGCTGTTACCGGCTCCCCACCACACAATCCTATATGTTGTCTGCATCTTCCTTATAGCCTGTTCCAGTCTTGGGATGACTAACTTTTTTTTTAAACAATAAAACTTTCTATCTGTGGAATTCAGAAAAACAAATGAGGTATATTTTTGATAATGACTTCAGTAGAATTCATTTCCTCCATGAACCTACTGGTGTCTCCTCTAATCTTAGCACTGTGTTATGACATTGCTGATTCTTGGCTCAAAGAAAGAGCTGGTCACTCTCTGCTCCAGGCTCATCGTGATCTATGTTTCTTCTTTAGTAAGGTTTACTGAGTAATTCAACACATGCTTCTGACAGTATGTCCAGCTCTCTGCTAGATCCGGGGGTAAAGGGTGAAGAGATAAGTCTGTCTTTCCTTTGGAGACTGGCCGTTCTGACCTTTAGCCTCTGCCATCTACTGAGCTATTTATTTTCAGCCCCACCCACTCTTCTCCATCAATGCTCCGCTCCCTTGACACCTGCTCATCCTTTGTAGCTTTGCTACTCTATGATACTGTGCTCTCCTTCTCACACACTCTTTTTGGTGTGTCTCATATATGCTGACTTTTAAATATATAAAATAATTATTTTATTTATAAAATAACATTATTTATAAAATACTAAATATATACATAAGAATTCCCTTTTTATGTATCTCTTATATACTGATTCTTTTAAATAAAATATCCATTCATCATTCTCGGTTTGAAGATATCACATACATGCCTTCAGCCCAGTATCTTTCCTGAACTCCAGACTATAATACCCAGCTAATTGGGCCTTTTCTCAGGAGTGACTTACAACGATCTCCAAACTGAGGATGCTGAACCCATTATGCCCCACAAGGAAGACCCTTCCAACCTTCCCATTCAGCTTCCCTCCGTTCTGTGGGCCTCACATCCTCACACTGAAGCTCTAATTACATTGCTTTGCAGCGACTTATAGTTATGCAATCTTGGTACAGAACCCTCCAAACCTGTCTTCCCCTTAGACACACAGTTGGTGGTTCTGCCCGCCCATGTGTAGTTACTGTAAAAGCTAAATGAAATTACACGTGACGTTTAACAGTCAGCACACACCTGGAATGTTAATTTCTTCTTTTCCCCCTTCTCTCTTTTCCCTCAGGTCTAAGCCTGTTCTGAGGGATGGTATGCCAGCAGGTATTCATTTAAAGTTTGAAATGGATGTATCTTCAATAGGTCTTAGGAATAGATCATCTACATAGCCTGTGTCCTGCAGGCTAAGGTTTGTTAGCTTGCTATATATTGTAATGCTAAATTCTATAACACAAGGTCTAGGGGTAGGAGTGACTTCTCAGGGTTACAAGCTTTTCTTACCCAAACCTTGTTTCTTGATTTAAATAAGTAAAATTGGCAATAGCCAATTACTAGAGGGATTAGGGGGAGGTGGGTTGGGAGTGACCTGATTAGGGGAGAGAGATGAGGAAGAATGAAAGGAGGAAACTGCCAGAAGGGGAGAGGACCCCTGAGAACAATGGCCAAGAGAAACAGCAAGTATCTGGGGTACACCACTGGGGGAGGTAGCCAGGCCAGCAGTTAGAAGAGTAGATTAGGGGTTACTCCCCAGGAACTGTCAAAGCCAAACCAACTAACCATGGTCTTGAGT
>NW_022196898.1:5433709-5439781 GCF_008632895.1 Mastomys coucha
GAAGAGTAGATTAGGGGTTACTCCCCAGGAACTGTCAAAGCCAAACCAACTAACCATGGTCTTGAGTTTCATTTATTCGTAAGCTAGTCGGGAATGAGCTTAAGTTGGTTCTATTACACCTGCATTCAGAACACAATCTGAGAGCGGGGCCTGGTGGGACACATCTGCAATCCAAGTATCTGGCTACAAGTTTGAGGACAGCCTGGGTAACAAGAAAAACTCATCCTCTTTTTTTTTGAGACAGGGTTTCTCTGTATAGCCTTGGCTGTCCTGGAACTCTCTCTGTAGACCAGGCTGGCCTCGAACTCAGAAATCCACCTGCCTCTGCCTCCCAAGTGTTAGGATTAAGGGTGTGCGACACCACAGCCTAGCGAAAAACTCATTCTCAAACAAAACCCAAAAGTAACAGCCACTCCCCCAACCCCCTGCAAAACCAACAGCCATCCCCCAGTCTGAATAGTCTGAAAACCACATTCCTAAAATTGAGTGAAATTTTCAGTAAATGTACGGAAGGACTTTATGACTTTCATTTTGTCTTCTCTTCTCATTACTTTGGCTTTGTGTCCATTGTCAATGTCTAAGTTACTAATTTGGAGGGTGAAGCACTGAGTAATGATACTGTTCCTTTATTTGTTCTAGTCCAGTATTCACTATGACAACAGAAGAACATAGAGGAATGATGATCTCTTCTTGGAAAAAATAATGATTCGAGATCCTTGGTATTTTGAGGAAGGTGCCTTTAGATGTTAAGGCACTGGCCCTGCTCAGTGTGTCTGTAACTTAATTACCTTGAGTTAGGCAGTGTCTCATTCAGTGAAAAGGTCACATGTTGCTAAGCCACAGATCCCTTCCACAAAGAGAAAGAGGGTAGAATACACACCACCCCAGCCTCAGGGGAGGAGTGTCTACAATCAGCCTTCCTGCTCCACAAGAAGCTGAAGGGATGTAGTCAGATCTTGAAGCAGCGTGGTTGGAGCACATACTCTGAAAAGGGTGACACCAAGCTTCCTGCTGTGAAGGGACCTAGAAAAATCACTTAAACTATGATTTACTTGTCTGTTCTCGCTTGTTTTGTGAGTTACTATGTAGCTTATAAGCACACATTTAAAGGTAAATTCTGTTTTTTGTTGCTCTCAATGGATTTTGTATGAAAATATTGAAGGACCCAAAGAAAATGTCCTTCTATGTTCTTAGCCATTAGTCAATTTGCGGGTTTTTCTTGGAGATTCTCTGTGCAGTTGGCCCTGATGTGAGAGTTTATACCTTGTCTGTCATGCGCAGGGAACCTTGTTTGAGGGGAGGTAGAAGCATTGACTCAGTGGGGAGTATGTCATAGACTATCAGTAGGGTGTGGTACTCAGTACACAGTAGACACTGCCGTAGAATAGTGATGGATAACCCCATGAATGCAGTCTCATGTAGGCAAGATGCAAGGAGATGTTTCATTTGGGGTGGGGACAGGAATTCTGAGTCCAAATAAAAGAAAAGGTATGTGAAAAGATGGGGACAAAGAAAGTTGGGGTCCTTCCTGGTAAGAGAAAAAAAATAATGGAGGCTTTACAAGCACTGGAGAAATGTTACAGGGAAGTCCCTGAGGGATGGTAAATAGTAGATCGGAGTTTCATGTTGCAAAGATCATTTTGGCTGTAGATTAGATTGGGTATGGACTATGAGTGGAAGTCAGAAGACCAGTAATAGCGGATCTTATTAAGAATGTTTTCCTGGAGATTCAGGTGCATTTCAGAGCTCGTTGAAGTCTGTGAGTCAGGAGTTTTCATGATCTTTGGAGGGGATGGGAGGCAGACGGTATCACAGGGGCCAGCTAGAGAGGAACGTGGGTGAGAAATCTGTCTTTGGGACAGGAAAGAAATGGAGGACTCTGTATTGGATGCACTGAGTTCAGGGCAGGAGGAAGAGGTTTGATTGTGAGTTGGCTGGAAGATGAGAATGGGGCAAGGGCTGGGACTGTGGGTGGTCAAGGTAACCACTAGAAAAGCACCCATAAACATGCCTGTTTTTTTAGGTGTGATTCCAAATCTAGTCAAGTTGGCAATGCAGATTAACTGTCACAGTAATGGATAAAGTTGCTGGAGTACACAGTTTTTATAGCCTAGCCTTCAGAAGAGCAAGCCAACAGGTATTGGAAACTGAGCACAGGATAGAGGCTCCAGAGAGTCCTCAAGTGTGTGTGTGTGTGTGTGTGTGTGTGTGTGTGTGTGTATGGGGTGAGTACTCCTGGGAATAGTTGAGACCACAGAAACCTGAAGAAGAGTCTTGGGGGGTACTGATGGACAGCAGCAGACATGGGGAGGGTGCTATGAAACAAACCAACTTTACCAGTTACAGGGGGCGACCTCTAAAGGAGAAGGATTGCTCATGCTGGAGTGTGGATTTCCTCCAAGCTGGTCAACAACTCAGGGCAATGGTCTGTAGAGTCACTGAAGCACAGAGTACAAATAAGCCTGGAATACCCTGATATTTGCATGGGATAGTTATCTGGAACCTTAACTTCCAGAGTCAGAAAGGGAGAATTAAAGTCTCAGAAAGGCCAAACTCCAGGATTAGAGATCTTTTTTTTCTCTTCAGCAGTGTTACCTGCTCTCAGGATATGTAGCATGTCCTGCTTTACCAGAGAAACAGTGAACCCTCCTAAAGCTGGCGAGAAACAGTGAACCCTCCTAAAGCTGGCGATCCAGGTTCTTCACGTCTTCCAGGTGGTTTTTCCCACTCCCCTGTCCAAGCTACCTCAGTGCAACAGAGAAGATCTCCAGGAAAGTGCCAGCCAAATCACCATTCGTCAAGTCACCTCATGGTTTAAGAGCAGTCCCCCTTCTGGGAACAGAGAGAACTGGGCCTGCCTGCATGGCTGGTCTGTCTTTTATTCACTCAATCATTTTGTGAAGCCATCCTATGCACCAAGAATGGAGGGACTCCAAAAGCTTAAAGTTTATATAATATATATAATATATATATTATACATATATTATATCTATCTATCTATCTATCTATCTATCTATCTATCTATCTATCTATCATCATTTTCACTGTATGTGAAGGTCCAGCAGCTCCCTTAGTTACAGGATGACACCCAGATCTGCTGCAACATGTGAGCCTATTTTTTTTTTCTTTTTGTTTTTCGAGACAGGGTTTCTCTGTGTAGCCCTGGCTGTCCTGGAACTCACTCTGTAGACCAGGCTGGCCTCGAACTCAAGAAATCCGCCTGCCTCTGCCTCCCAAGTGCTGGGATTAAAGATGTGCACCACCACTGCCCGACTGTGAGCCTATTTTTTGAAGTCCTCATTGCCTGAGTCCATTCTCCATTATTCCTTGGAAGACTGCTAACTATACTTCATTCTGGGGCTCCTCAGTAGGGAGCATATTCTGAGATTCTCAGAGGAGGCAGGGGCCTATGGATGAGACTCCAAGCCTGTACCTCCTGGTCCCATGGTTCCCTGACCCCACATTACACCAGCTATGAAAGGTGGGGTGGTGGTGGTGCATTTTTCTGATCCGTCACAGCTGTGGCTAAAAATAGGAAGTGCCCAGCTACTCTTGCACATGCTCGTTTTTCTCTGCCTGTCTTGCCCCAGTGTCAGACAAGTAGCCAACAGTTGACTCAAGCTTCCTCAACTTGAGCACAGACTTCTCCCACCATGTGTGTGCCCAAACCGATGCCTCCTTCTTAGTAGAGCAAAAGCTAGAGCTAATGAATGCTAGTTGGGCCGAGGCTGGGCAGACAGGATACAATCATGAGAGTTCATTTCAGTTAAGTAGAAAACCCCCCTTGAATCCTTTGAGCTCAGACATACCTCCATAGTTCACATCAGCATGTAGAAGGTAGAGCAATGAGGGCAAAATTAGCATATGAAGGTTAACTTATTTGTCTTAAAACCAAGCAAGTGAATTTATGGAATATATCCTGCATGGTTTCCTGTTGGTTGAGTCTAAGAGGCTGAGATAAAGAGTGCTCATTCATGGTTTTCACACTGAAATCTCCTGGAAGATTGCCCTTTGCACAGTCATTTTGGGAGAAGAGCCAAAAAATTCACTCTGCTCCTCAACCACCCTCTGCTCAGAAAGAGTATCCTTTGTCTAAGCTTTCCATTGAATGTAAACAATCTCCTTTCTTTGTTACACAGGTTTTTTTTTTTTCCACACCAATGATTATCAAACACATTGTATGTTTTTCTCCACCAGAATGTAAAATTCTTTAAGGGTTTTGTGTGCTTTATTTACTGTCAAATCCCCAGAACAAAGAGCCATGGCTAACATGCAGCAGGTGTTCAACAGATATTCGGCAAGTGAGTAATGGCTCATCATTTCATAGAAAAGCCAACCTTCCCCAGGAAGGGCCCCTAAGGGGCATCTTTTATCAGTGTGCTGGCGTGTTCCTTGGGCTGCCCACAAGGCTTCGATGGTTTTGTGTTCACACTACAGAAGTGTTGCATAGTTTTGCCTTGAGCATGTCAGCGAGTAGGGAGGCTCACAGGATCTATGTCCATATTTAGATAAGAAAGTAATAGCCTAGCTTCTTAAAGCAAGTATAACCTGATACTCATCTTAGACCTATTATAAAATTTAATTTAATTCATTATTTCTCTACCAATTTAAAACATAGCATTCTATTTATCATGTTTATATATGAATATATGTATACTCCTCTTCTAACTCTTTCTAGAACTCTCCTACATCCCTACCTCCCAATTTTACACCCTCTTCTTTTTATTGCTATTTTTTTTTTTTAAATCACTGACCGAGTCCAGTTAGTACTGCCCATATGGAGAATGACAGCCTACCAGGCTCCATAGCAAAAATGACCCTCCCACCTCCAGAAGCCATTAAATACTTCCTCAGCCAGGTGTGGACCTTGTGAGTTCCTCCCTCATGCAAGCTGGAGTTTTGTTTTTTGTTTTTTTTTTAAAGATATTTTCTTTATTTACATTTCAAATGTTATCCTCTTTCCCGGTTTGGTTTCCCTTCTGAAAACCTCCTATCTCATGCCTCCTCCCCCTGCTCACCAACTCACCCGCTCCCACTTCCCTGTCCTGACATTCCCCTACACTGGGGCATTGAGCTTTCACAAGACCAAGGGCCTCTCCTCCCATTGATGACCTACAAAGCCATCCTCTGCTTCATATGTGGCTGGAGCCCTGGATCCTTCAATGTGTACTCTTTGGTTGGTGGTTTAGACCCTGGGAACTCTGAGGGTACTAGTTAGTTCATATTGTTGTTCCTCCTAAGGGGCTGCAAAACCCCTTCAGCTCCTTGGGTCTGTTCTCTAGCTCCTCCATTGGGGACCTTGTGCTTAGTCCAATGGTTGGCTGAGAGCATCCACCTCTGTATTTGTCAGGCACTGGCAGAGCCTCTCAGAGGGCAGCTATATCAGGCTCCCATCAGCAAGCACTTGTTGGCATCCACAATAGTGTCTGGGTTTGGTGACTGTATATGGGATGGATCCCAAGTGGGGCAGTCTCTGGATGGCCTTTCCTTCAGTCTCTGCAAGCTGGAGTTTTGATTAGCTTCATCTTGTGCAGGTCAGGCAACCACAGCTTCTACGAGTTCATGAGTGCAATGGACACATCACATAGATAGCACTTTACAACACGCTTCTCCATGCCATGGCCCTTACATTGTTCTTGCCTCCTCTTCCACAATGTTCCCCGAGCCTCAGGAGGAGACTGATTCAGATACTCCAGTTAGCGCTAAGCATTCAATCACTTATTCTTTACACTTGGGAAGTGCTGAGTATGTGTTAACCCCTGCTGGCTGCAAAAAATAAGCTTCTATACAAGAAGCCTACAGAACTCCAAATAGACTGGACCAGAAAAGAAATTCCTCCCGTCACATAATAATCAAAACACCAAATGTACTAAACAAGGAAAGAATTTTAAAAGCAGTAAGGGAAAAAAGGCAAGTAACATATAAAGGCAGGCCTATCAGAATTATGGCAGACTTCTCACCAGAGACTATGAAAGGTAGGAGATCCTGGGCAGATGTCATACAAACCCTACAAGAACACAAATGCCAGCCCAGACTACTACACCCAGCAAAACTCTCAATTACCATAGATGG
>NW_022196898.1:5442377-5494334 GCF_008632895.1 Mastomys coucha
AGCCTCTCTATATGTAGTATTGTTTATTTCAAGTTTTTACACTATACTATGGTTTTCAGAACAGCTTACATATTTCAAAAATATTTATATACTCAAAAGAAACATAGACGATTAACTAGGGAGATGGCTTGTAAGAGAACAACAAAGTGAGACTGACTGCTTTGCTTGACATTTGTAACTCTTGTATCAAGTTTGAAGAAGAGGACTTTATAAGTTATTCTTTCTCTGAGATGAATGCTTTTCCAAATTATCACAGCTAATAATATCACTTCACTTAATGTCTGTACTGCCCTCCAAGCAGAACCATTGTTCATTGAAACAGTTGGTGAATGACTTTATGGATAGACCATCTTAATATCTACACCATTTCTTAAATGAATGTAACCTGTTCTCTGTGGGCTGAGAATGAGGTCACTCACTCAAGTCAAATAGCTCTGACCATAGCAGGAAGTCTGTATCCAAAAATCGAGCTTACAATTCATTTCTTGGTGCAGCAGAGCTATCAACTCTCAGCTTAGCTACAATGGAGGTAAAATTCTTTGGTGATATGAGGGTCATTGAAATACAGCCTTATTACAATGAAACCCAATGTCTAAAAATTGTTCTTATTTTGGCCTTGTACCACAGTAAGAGCCAAGATTTTAAACTCTACTAAATACAAAACAAACAAAAAGACTTTATATACTCGTGTTCATTTAAGAAAATACTAGTAGTGATGTATTATTTTTAAGTATACAGCTAATATGTTTGGAGTTATTTAAAATTTATATTGAGAGAAATGTATTTTCACTATTGCTGTAGACGAGCATCTACATAAGACTGTTAAATCGATTGTTGTTTTATATCAAACAACTTTTATAATACTTATTTTTATTTTTATAATGTTTTATAAATTTTAAGGAATACAACAAAAATATATTATAGGTATTGAAGGGGAGGTCTATGGGAGGAGCGGTGATACAAAAGGGGAACAAGAATGTGATTCAATTCTATTTAATTAAAATGTTTTTAAATGTTAACAAATTCAGATAAATTGAAATCATGTATCTTTTCTGATAATGCAATAAAACTTAAAATAAATAAATAAATAAATACATATTTTAATCTTAAAAAAAAAAGAAGCCTCTTTGGCAAAAACCTTGAAGAACCTAGCACCATATCCCACCTGATTTCCCTTGAGTCCATGCCAAGCTTCATTGTAATTCCCAGCTCTCCAGCACATTGGTGATGCTTTCTGAATGGCAGGGTCCTCAACAAAGGTCTTTAAGCTTGGATGTTTCCTAACCAATTCTGCTTGCATGTGACACAAGAATATCACCTAGCTTCATAGGTAGGGGATAAGCTGAATAAGTGGACCCCTTGGGAGAAAGGGCTGCAGGGAGCTCCTCCATATATCCCTGTATATCCATGCTGGGGCCATGGGGAGACTAGTGAGAGGCTAAAGCCAGATGACCCAGGGCAGAAGGCTCAGTATATGAAAGGTTAAGTTAGGTGTGCAAAGGAAGGGAGAAGAGGAGAGGGATTAGGTGCAGAAAAAACAGAGAGAGAGAGAGAGAGAGAGAGAGAGAGAGAGAGAGAGAGAGAGAGAGTGGGTGGTAGGAAGAAACAGTGGGAAGATTTGAACCCCCAAAGCCAAATGTTCTAAATGATGTTGGCTTGACACATGCATATATTACCATGTACTAAACAGTGAGGTGTTAGTTCACATATGGCTGTCACTGAATCTGCAAGCATTTAAAGACATGATTACTTCTTTATTATGTCAAGACCTGGGACCTCAGGACATGTTATCTGAGGCCAAAGAAGAAATACCTGGAGGTATTTAAATAAATGCATGTCCAGATTGAGCCCATGTTGTAAGGAGGTTAGCATAAATCCATAGGGCAGGCAGATAACCAAGGAGAAAGCATCTCAAAATATTACCTAGCTACAGGAAGCTGTACCCTCTTCCTGGGGTACAAAGAACAATAGCTTGTTCGGAAATGAGATTTTGAAAGGAGCAAGATTTTTAAATGCTGCAACTTTACTGTGGCATTAGAGTTTTGTTGGAGCATTAGTCATACAACATGTTAAAAATACTGGAGTAAGAGTCACAGTGTGGCCTGAAAATGATTGAAAGACTTTAAATAAGGGCCAAATGGGGACAAGTTAGGAGGGGGGAGTGCAAAGGAGAGAGAGAGAGAGAGAGAGAGAGAGAGAGAGAGAGAGAGAGAGAGAGAGAGAGAGAATTGGAAACAAGTGGTGGAGGAGGGGTGGGTTGTGTGATAAACTCAGTCTTAGTCTGTCTCCATGGCTAGAAGATGAACAGATATTTGTAGCAGGCAGAACAACTCTCCACCCACTCCTGTATCCCACCCAGAATGCATCTGAATAGGACTTTTTGCCCGTCTTTGGTCTCTTTTCCAGAAGAAATTGGAGTAATCTTTCTTAAACATAAATTCCATTATGTATCTCATAAGCCCCGCTTGGCCTGTCTTGCCCACCTCCCAATACCACATCTCAGACCCCAGCACTAAGTATTCTGCTTACAAGAGCCAAGGCTCTCCCTACTTCAGGGACTTTGTGTATTCTCTTCTCTTTTCAGAGAATATGCTTTTAGAAGCCATTCAACTATTTTCCCAAGTACATTTCGTTTGGGGTCTGCCCTGTCACGACTGTGCTCCTCAATTGCACTCACCAATGCTTCAATTGTATATAGTGGGTTTTTTGTTGTTGTTTGTTTGTTTTATCTTTCTCTGAGTACCTCCATCACTTGCTTTTGAGTCTCGGAAGTGCAGGAACTATATGTTTGCTTTATCCAGCACTAAGGGATGTACTTACGTATTTGATAAATGCTTGCTAACTGTCTCTTATATTGTTCAGGATGGTAGACTGCCTACACAGTGTGGACTTCAGCTAAGAAAAAAGAAAAGCCCCATTTGGGCTGGTTTGATGAGGTCTCTGCAGTCAGAAGAATGGTCTGACTCAGAATAAAAAGCTGTATTAGCAGGAAGTGTTTCATAAAGTGTTAGTGGCTTGGGCATAGCTCTGAAATGGAGGGATATCCATGGAGGGAAAATAGCATATTCCATTTGCCATTGAAAGCTCAGTTAAATTGAGGCAAAAGGACCTTAAGAAGAATAGAGTTGGTGTCTTAATCTCCCTTGGATACTCAGGCTGTCTAAAGGCTGATGGAGATGGACCCCAGGGGACCTTGTAATGGAGACTAGGAAGGTGAGCCCTGGCATTGGTGACAGATGGGAGGCTGATGTCAAGGCAAGGGCATCAACAGAAACTGGTGCTTGTCTTTGACTTTGAGGGTTTGACTGTCTGGTCTGTGGGTATCTTAGGAGACTATATACATTTTTCCCCCTTCAGTCCTCTAGTCTGCTACACAAGCTTTGCCTGGTGAAAGCAGAGTTGTAGGGCAAAGGGACACAGTGAGAGAGAAAGACCTTGCTCACCTGTCTTCTCCTCCAAACCATCCCAATAGCAGCATTTCCCCGTGTTTAGAAGGTGACCTGGAGTCTATACTCCAGCTGAGAGGGGGTTGCTGTGGGTCTGTGAGTGAGTGGCAGGTGGACCAATGCTCAGACTGGAGATGCTGTAGTCCCTCATTCTCTCCCTTCTCCTCCTTAGCACCTGGAGCCCCCTGTGAGTTTTAGATTTGGTAGGAACTTGTGAAATTTCTAAGCTCCCTTGTGATGTAGTTCTTCTCATCAGGCCAGTCTGAGAATCAATCACTTCTAATGGGGAGTGGCCCCAGCAGTCATGAAGAGAGGATGTCATCTGGTTACACATTGTTGATCTTTCTTTATGTTAGTGGTGGTATGCATACAAGCATGCTCACACATTCCACAGATACACTGTATAGAATGTACATGTGTATGCATGTGTTTGCCCTGTGCATGTTGAGTGCCCGAGGGAGCCAGAAGATAGCATTAAATCTCCTGGAGCTGGGTTGTGATCCATCCAACATTGGTGCTGGGACTTGAATTTTGGTTGCCTAGAAAAATCTCTTATCCACTGAGCCATTTCTCCAATCCCCATAGGCATTTAGTATATGGATATTATGCAGCTATAGATTCTATAGATATGCTTAGAACTCTTAGGCAAAGTGTCTCTCTAGGAGAATAAATTGCTGAACAAAACAAGAAGCCAGGCTTTCAACAGACTCCACTTCTTTATTTGTATACCTGTATTCCAGTCTCTCTGAACATTTTTCATAAGACAGATTCCTCCCAACTTGTACAGTGCTTAGTGGTGATGCCTGTTTTCCATCTTTGAGTTCTGCTACTAATTACTCTGTTTATCTTGAGGCGTAAGAATCATGTGGCTAGCTGGGTAGCACTCCTGCAGAGAGGCAAGTGAGTTTGACTTCAGTCATTTTGCTGTCTAAAGTCTTTGAGTCTATGCCAGGAGAAAAGAATATGAAGTTACTTCTGCAGGACAGGACCTGATCAGGTTGATCTGTCATTCCGGATGTTTGTTCTTTTATTTGTTACAATCTCTTTACCCAACTAATCTCAGAACCAAAATAATCAGAAGAGCAGAAGTGACATTGCAGGTGCTTCTGAATTCCCGATAACATGTGCATGCGTCCGTGTTCTGTGCGCACAGAGCGTGGACATATTTACATGAATACATGTGCCCACAGATACTCAGAGAATGGCAATAACCACCCAAACTGCAGAACTTCTCTAGTCCAAGATTTTAGTGTGTATTAAGTGACACTTTCCATGACAGCTGACACAAGATTTTCACTACACATTGTAGGGCGGCATCTGTACTTGTCTGATGGTGTCTGTAGATACTTTTGAAACGTAAGTAGCTAAGTATGTCCTGATTGGAAGCAGCTTTTGGTCTCCTTTACCAGTTTCAGCCCTCAGCATGTCTAGGATGTCAGGCAGGGTCTGGAAAATGTTTAACTCTTTCTCCCATTCCAGTCCCCAGGGAGTCCTGATCGCACAACCCATCCACTGGGTGTGTGTGGGAGCTACAGTGTTTGAGATTATCAAATTTTGTGAGCCGGGAATAACTACTTTACTTAAGAAAGACTTTCATGTTGGCATAATTTTTATGTTGGCATAATAGCAGTCAGGCTACTCAGCTCAGAGTTCAGTCTGTGGACTACTTATTTTACAAATTGATTTTACATTTTTATCCATACAAGCTGTCATCGGCTCTGATCAACTCCTGCACAGCTGTGCCTCATGTCACGGACACCCATGGGTGGCCTCAGGATAGCAGTGCCCAGCAGCATTGAAGTATCTGCGGCTACCTAACTGCAATGTCAGCAGCTTTTAGCATAAACTCATAGCTTAGAAACCCAGAGTATTATGCCAACGTGAACAAGTCATCAGAGACAGACCGAGTTCGTGGAGTATGACATGACTATTAGTGACACAGTCCCTAAGGCTTGTGAAGTCACATGAACAGACTGTGACACCTTAGAGCCCATGTTATTGTGCACTAAAGCTTTAAAGACAAACTCAGTGAAGGAGCACAAATGCTAAGAGTATTACTGTATAAGACACAACTGAACAAATATTTCTTTATATTTAATTCCTACTGGATGGGAACAACAGCAAGGAAATTAAAATGAATTGGGCTTCACTTAGTCATAGCAACAGGGACCTTCACAAAGGATCCCATAGCCAGAGAGCATTCTGACGGCAACACAAGCCAGGAGGAAATCCAGGAACAGAAAGCAGTGTAAACTGTCTCACGATACACTTTCCTTGTGCCACCGACGCTTTCCATAACCCCAGAATACTCCCAAGTGACTTCTGCTCATCGTGTGTGACACTGGCTAAGGTGAAATTAAATAAAAAATTTAGCCTATTTTAACATCCTTTTGGAAATGTTATATGTTAAATACAAGATCTCTCCCTACCCCTCTCTCTCCTGTTTCTGCTTTACCTTTTAAATACAGAAAATATCTTCTAAATAGTCTCTATTTGGCTTTCCAGTTTTTGCTTGCTCAGTTAGTTCCAGATCTTTTGTAAGAGAGTCAGAGTGGAAGTGTCCCTTCCCAGCATCCCCTGCGGTCTGAGTCCACGGTGTCTAACACAGTGCTGAGCAGGCTCCAGGTGGCCCAAGAACTTTGCGTGGAAGCCCATGCCTCAACGTTTTCCTTCATTTTCACCATCATGGGCTCCTCCTTTCACAAATGAAGCACCTACTCGGCAGAAAAGAAATTTAAAAATGAAGGAGGAAAACAGGTCTGCCCCGATGGTCACTTCTTTCATGAAGCGTACCTTCAGTATGGAGAAACCAAAGCCATTCTCATGTGGAATATTTCCTTCAGGATGAGAGATTTGAAAACGTTGACCTCTGAGAGGAAATACTACACACTTCTAGGTTGGTGAAAGAACTCCCAGCGTCACTAGGATACTCTGGGTAGGAGGAGCTGGAGGAGATGATGTTTTTCAGCCTCTGGAGAGCGATGATCAGCAGCAGAAGCAGGAAAGCCAGGAGGCTGAGGAATATGGAGACATAGATGTAGACATTGGACAGGTGGCCCGAGGACGAGTCCACCGACGTGGATAGCGATGTGGGAAACAGCTCCAGGAAAGTTCCATTCTCCACACTTCCCGCAAATCCAGATGATGGGTCAGCCTCCGACATCTCTACGAAGAGGGAAGGCGTGAGTGCGTGAGTAGACGCTCTCAAACGGTCATCCACGTCTGCGTTTCACACAGGGCTTAAGAGTGGCGAAACTGGTATTGCTCTTTCATGACAGCAGCAGCAGAAATCGCAGGCTAGGATGTCAGCACAACAGACCGTCTTGGTTTTTAAACAAAGGCAGCAACAGCAGGGATCACTTGTCCACGGAGACTGCAGAAACAACACATGCACATCACTAACCAGGAAATAACACATCTGTAATCTCAGTTTTAGTTTTTTCTTTCAGGGAGGTTTAATTATGAAATCCATGAGGGAAGGAAAAGAATGAAACAATTCCCCAAGAAACAAACAATATTTATGTCCTTTCATTATAAATGAGATATGAAAACGAGCTTCCATTTTTCCCTTCCCAGAATTGTAGGTGTCAGGTTTCTCCAAGGAACTAAAGAGAAAATAAAAAGAAAAATATACATCTGCTGTGCCTCATTGTGATTCTAGTGGATACTCCAAGTGGATGCTCTGAGGTGGGAACCCAGAGTTCAGAACTAGAAGCAACCTCCTCCACAAAAATCAACCCCACACCTAACCAACACAGGACCTAGTGTGTGCCTTTTGTCTAATGTTTTAATTTATTGATAAAATTTCATTGGCATGCAATCAGACATCATTCTTAGGTGTTTCTTCTCTAATGGCAATTCATAATACTTTTTATATTGAGTATTTTATATATATATGTAGCTTAGAAGGAGTTGGCTTCCCTCCAAATGATGGAGAAGGTACAGGGTTTGCTGACAAGAGTCCAGTCTGAGACTCAAATTACTCATCATCCCTTACATAGCCACTCAAATCCTAACTTTCAGAAAAAAAAAAAAAGGAATTTTCAGTATCATGGTGGTTACATTCCTAGCAGTTGACTGAAAGTCTGAAGAGGGATGGAATCCCTAAAGTGAATTAATGCATAAGGTAGCTAAAGAGCATGCTAGCTTCGTTAGCGTGTAAACAAACAGGCATAGCACTTCCTTAAGAATATTTCTGTGGGAGGCAGAGAATACAATACCACAGAGACATACAAAATGCTCTAAATTCAGAGAATAAGCAGCCATGGGTGCATAGCCAGGGTGGCCACTTCTACAGTGAAACTCCTGAACCCAAGGCCCAGGAACATCGCAGAAGCTGAGTAGAGCAGAAAGATTGTGAGAGAGAGGCAGAAGAAGACAAGGGCATCTGCTGAGGGGCTGTCTTCTGGATACGACAGGGAAACTGCACGCAGGAAAGTTCAACAAACAGTAAAGTTACAAGATGACAACACCAACTGACTCGCTAACGTAGGTGGGGAAACCTCCTAAGGCCACAACCCAGGATGAAGGGATACAGGAGACCCATGGCTGCTAAGAGAGAAAAACGAGTCTTATCCATGGCTGAGCACCATGATCAATCCAATTCCAAACATTCAACCCTAAACATATGTACATAAGAGAAACACTCAATGGCCACGCTTGCTTCTGTGGCCAGAACTGGTGATCGCTGGAACAGAGACACCTCATGGAGGTCCAGAACTGGTGGTCACTGAGAGGGAGACACCTCCTGGAGGTCCCCGTCAGGTTTTACACAGAGCAGTGAGTCTTGGTGAGCGCCTCACAGTGTGCTAGGAACTGTTTTACTGGTTCTGAAAATAAATAGATGTCCACCTCTCACTCTGCTTTGCCTGGTGATTTTTAACTCTATTAGGCTTTTCCAGGCTCCTAATCATCTTTACAAAATAAAATGGTAAAAGGAACTGCAGAGGAGGTGCCGATCACGTTGATGTTGGAAACCCCTGCCTTTTCACAGCTCTCACACAATCCAGCCATTCATTTCTGGGGAATACAGGAAGGGGTCTCGGAGACAGCATGATACAAGAATAGAAGATTAGGATAGATGCCCAATAGACTACACCAGAAAAGTATTAGATGTCCTGGTGCAACCAAAGTGTAGCTGAGAAAACAGGACATGCGTAGATGCCAGCAGATTTGATAAGGGCAAGAGCTATAGATAGAAGGTAAGTCCTAGCTTCAGGTTTCTGTGAAGCTCCACTTCTTAGCTTCTGCTCTTCATTCTTCTGTTGTCCTGGCCTGGTAGGAAAGCTTGGACTGCATTCCTTTTCTGGAATGAGCAAAGAAGGTAGTGACTGGGCACCCTCTATGCCTCAAAACACTTTCCAGGGCAGGTAGGGTAGGGATGACCCACTTTACAGATGCAAAACTGGGCTGCAAAGACACTGAAGTTTACTCAGGGTGTGTAGCTACACGGTGAGAGAGAAGTACCCAGAGAAGGAGAGAGAGAGAGAGAGAGGGAGGGAGGGAGGGAGGGAGAGAGGGAGGGAGGGAGGAGAGAAAAGAAGGGAAGAAGGAAGGAAGGAGAGAGAGAGAGAGATCTTCCTAGGTAAAATACTAGTAGGTGGGAAGTTCCTTTCACAGGCCTAGAAAGACCTTGGTGCTTTGTGGTCTCTGACAAGCTCACAGGTCTGAGATAAGGTCACTGGCTTAGCCAGAATTGGCTGGTTTTCCTCAAGCTGCCTTTTTCTGTCGCTGAAATTAGTATAATTTTCTAATGCAGTGGCTGGAAGCACAGGCAACATTACTGCTGTACCAGGATGCCAGTACAGGCAAGGCAGGTAATTGTCTAGAGATGCTGTTCCAACACAGGCCTCTCCTTTCAGGGTGACTGTCCTGAAGGTCACCTTCTTCCCGGGAAGCTACAGTTGTCTAAAGAACAGCTTAGACAAAACCCCAAGACGCTGTGGGTAAAACACCCGGCCTCCCATGTGGCCTTTGGATAGTGGTGGAAAATAAAGCAGAAAAATCTGTGTCTCTCTTCAGCTTTACAGTGAAACGTCTTCTGCTTTGAAAGCTGTCTTCCTAATATTACAAATTGAGTACCATTTCCAGATTGCTTCTTAATGTAAAATGACAGCATCTCAAATTTGATCCATTGTTCTACCCTGACACAACTGAGTACGTGCACCGTCAGAGATGCTTTTAATTTGGTTACATCAGTTCTCATTTTCCCTACTGAAGTTTTAAAAGACTGCAGCATCCTCTTTCTCTCTGGCAAACGCTTTATCCAATGGTGAGTGTATAAAGCTGGTGGAAAAGGAATCCCGAATCCCAGGAGAGGGTTTCAGGAGGGCACTTCCCGGCTCTTTCTCAGTGATGAGGCTAAGGCAAAGAAGAAAGTGACCTAATCCTAAATGCATAGCCTTGACCTGTCTTGGGGCAGCAACAGCAGCCTCTCACCTCAAGTCATACTTAGGTTGTACTTAGATTCATGCAGATGTTGTTTTTTTTTCAAAGTCATTCTCAGACAACAGACTTTTTTTTTTTTTTTAAAAAGAAAGATACAAAAAGAGGGAAAAATAAGATGGTTCATGGTCAACCAATTCTTTGTTTCTTGGAATAAAAAACATTGTCCTGCAAAGAAATGTACCAAAGGCTACTAAAGTGAGCAAGTTGGAGCATTCTATCTCTCTCCATGAGCCCAGTGGTATGGGGTGGGGGAGGCAGGACAACACATACAAGATAAGATTGGCTTACTCACTTGGCACCACGCCCAGCCTCTTAGACAGTGGATACTTTCTATTCCCATGAGGTGATTATAAAGGTTGTAAACTCACATTTTCCTTTATCATTTGAGATAGAATCTCACTGTACTGCCTGGGTTGTCTTTGAATGCACAATTTTCCTGTCTTAGCTCCCGAGAGCTGGCATACACCTCCATGCCTGTGGGAATGAGATGATCTGGAAGAAGTGAACTTCAGTGTGCACCTTCATCCCTACATCCCTTCTGAAAAGAAGCATTGGCCAGCCCTCACTCATCTCAAGAGTTCTCTCACACCACACATCGGGAGCTCTCTGGAGGAAAGGTGGTATGTGAGCTGAGACTTGATGTGACCTGAATTCTAACACAAGGATTTATTAAATTCTGCCTGCAGGTCAGCTTCCAGTGTGGTACAGGAATGGTGGGCTCTGAGGTTGCCACTCAAATTTCTATGTGGATAAAAGGTATTTAAAGTTTTGTTGTGGAAAACAGGGACAAGCTACTTTGTATCCTTGCACTCATTCCTTAGTGACTTAGCTATTATGGCCAACAAAGTTATGTCAACATTTTATCAGTACTGAGTCCTGCTGTACCATCCCAAAAGGTGATCCTCCCAGGGCATGAGCAGTTTAGAGCTGTGTGATAAGGTATCTCATGGGTCCCACACACAGGGATGTAAAATTTGATACTATAACAGAGTTGATGGTTTCAGGTGATATATCAGTTATCCTTCTCTGCAGGACATTAGGAACAACCAGAATCTAGAAGAGATTTTACTCTATCTGAATAAAGCTGTCTTCAGCTTATTAGGAAAAAAAGGGGGTGTGTTACATAAGACCATGGCTTCCAGCCATTCCTTCATCCCTTTGTAATTACCATCTCCTGAATGCTTTCTCTTGCCCTTGGCCTTCAGGTCCTATAAGATTGGGGGAGGAGTGGGTGCTGACCATCATTCTCCCCACAACCCTCTCTAAATGAAAATCCTTATTTGCATTCAGTGGCAAACACAGACCTAGGCTTGCAGTCATCAAAGTAAAGTTTACTTTGATGTAATGAGCTATGCTTACTCAAAGCTGATTCAGCGATCCACATGTTTTCCCATTTGAGAAGTGTTCTTACTTATCAGAACAGTATGTGTGTAAAATTCTGCATGAACCTTCATCCTGATTCATTGTATCTGTCCTATAAAAATTAAAACACAGCTGCATGTAGGGACTATCATCCCTAAAATAGACTGCATCTAGGGACTATCAGCCATTGAGCTATATCAATGGCTCTCAACCTATAGGTCGGAACCTCTTTGGCAAACCTCTGTCTCCAAAAATATTTACATTACAATATATTCATAATAGTAGCAAAATTACAGTTATGAAATAGCAACAAAAATATATGGTTGGGGGTCACCACAGCATGAGAAAGTGTATTAAAGGGTTGCAGCATAGGAAGGTTGGGAATCAGTGACCTAGAGAGACGCCCTATAGGAAGAGATTGGGAATTCTGCACAGTGCACTTGAATTCATGGGTTCCTACTGGATAGGGTGTAATGGAAAGTTAAAATACACAGTCCTCTGCTTTCTCACGTCAAATGAGTTATCAGAAAACTTCCCATTGTACTTTTGCAATATCAATGGGAAAGCTTTGGGTCAGTGATTTATTTTTCAAATTAGTTCTAGGGCAACTTTTGCTTCCCGGCACCCATGTCATGTAACTCACAACTGTCTGTAACTCCATTTCCAGGGGATCTGACATTTCTGGCCTCCTCAGGCTGTACTCATGTGCAGATACTCACAAAGACACATACATACATGCACACTTTAAAAGAATAAAAATACTATTAAAAGCTAATAATAAGATCAATTATGCTTTGTTAGACAATGGATTTTTATCCTAAATACTTTAGAAACTTAATTATTCATTTAAGATATAATATCAAAAATATACTTTTTGATATGCAAACAGAATGGAATCAGAGATGTTATAAAACCATGAAAGCATTACAAAGGGAGTATTGTTTAATTTCTATCTTATACATTCTCAAAAACTATTTGGGTATAAGTCCTCTGCATTTATTTATTTACTTATTTATTTATTTATTTTTGTTTTTTGAGACAGGGTTTCTCTGTATAGCCCTGGCTGTCCTGGAACTTACCCTGTAGACCAGGCTGGCCTCAAACTCAGAAATCTACCTGCCTCTGCCTCCAAAGTGCTGGGATTAAAGGCATTTGCCACCACTGCCTGGTAGTCCTCTGCATTTATATGACAATATTTTAGGGGAGAAGATGAAACTATTACTCTTAATAAATTTTTAGTGTATTTATGCTCCATGAAAAGATTTTATATCTAAATCACTGCCTTGGCAAGAATAATTATTTCCAAATACTAGAATTTTGCAATAAGACAGATGGGCGATTTAAATAGGCAACTGCTTAGATTAAAAAATAAGCACCCCCACCCCCACCCCAAGGTTATCTCAGGCATAGCATTTTTATGATTCTTTCATGTGTTTGGGAAAAGATCAAGAAGATAAATCCCCACACTTGTAAGTGGGCCCACCTCGCATGCAGTGCCTGGACCACATCAAATGCAAAAAGCATCCTCTTCAAGGTCAAAGGGAACATGGGCTAGTCAGGAAGCAGCAGAGTGATGGAAGTCGCTTCAGGGAGTGGGAAGAAAGGTCACAGCTAAAGGGAGCATTTGCAGAAAAAGCTAAAGGGGAGGTAATGACTCGGTCACAGGCAAAGCTGAGACAAACCTGGGGGAGAAGGACTGTGGAAGCCAAGATCGCCTTTCACGATGCTACCACCATTTTAATGAGGCGTTTCTCTTCTGTTTTCTCCTCACACCCACCTCTGAGCATTTTCAGGTTTTAGAGGTGTGTTCAGAAAAAAAAATATTCTCGAAGTTGCTACAATTATTTAAACCATAGGATTAGTATACAAAAAAGTCTTGTGTACCTTTATAAAGTCTGAATGTGTTCTTAAGAATTCACATTAAGCCGTGCTGTGGTAGGAGTGGAATGAAGTTCTGTCCTTTCTCATTTAAGATAATTTTATAGTAATTTTTAATTCTTTGAGAATTTCATGTATGTATGCAATAAAATATTATCATCCTTGCCTCTGCCTCCCTCCACCCCCCATATCTCTATCAACATGTTCCTTCTCAATTTCATAGCTTCTTTTTTGTCTTTTGATAACCCACTAAGTCCAACTAATTAGCATGTGAGTGTGAGGCCACTCACTGCATGATGGGAAACCTACCAGTGGCCACATCCTCCAAAAAGAAGGATTGTTCCTCTCTCGGCTGCTCTTGGCTGCCAATAGCTCCTCAGCAAGCGCTCAGGCCCAGACATCACCTCCCCCACCTGGGTGATTCTTGTGCAGGTCACCACAACTGTAAGATGATTTCTACTCAACTTGTGTTTTTCCTTTGAAGGTATGCTTTGAACATTTCCTTACCCAGTGTTATATCTAGAAAAAAAGTTTGTAGTTGTCATAAATCTCTGAGATTGGAATACTTTTTAAATTCTTTATACATCAATGGTAGATATCCTTCAACTTCAGAGCCTAGACTGCTCTAGGGGAACAGGGAAGAGCTTGGAGAATTAATTCTACAGTCGTTGATGGGACCCACCCTAAATCTATGCAGAGTCCTTAGAAGGGGGCAGCTGCAAGATGCTGAGAATGAGAGCATGGGATTGTCATAGCTCATTCCCTGCCCTGCCACCATCCTTCCTAGTGTCTGTCATTAGCTCTCTCCTAACACATGGCGCACATTCTTCACACACACTCTCACTCACACACACACAGAGAGGCATACTCTTCATACACACATACACACACACACACACACACACACACACACAGAGGCATGCTCTTCATACACACACACACACACACAGAAGCATGCTTTTCATACACACACTCACACACACAGAGGCATGCTCTTCATACACACACACACACACAGACAGAGGCATGCTCTTCATGCTCACACACACACACAGAGGCATGCTCTTCACACAGACATGCACACACACAGGCATGCTCTTCCTACACACACAGGCACACTCTTCACACACACAGAGGCACACTCTTCACACATAAGGCACACTCTACACACACACACACACACACACACACACACACACATGCATACACTCTTTAGTCTATAGCTTATTGTGATCTTGATCCCCTTGCACCCCATTTCCCTGTATTTCTCATGTACATCTCAGGTAAGATATTTAATGATACATTTCTGTTTGTGTGTGGTCCTTTAAATGTGTGTTGTTATTTGAATATGTATGCATGTATTTCCAGTATCCAGAATGTATGGCTACTGAACAGTTCATTTATTCTAACCAAGACTCCAAATTTAAAATACCTTAATAATTGAGGCACAGAGAAGGGATGCAAATTATCAAATATATTTAGTTCTCCAACTTTGCTTAGAACAATACCCTTACAAACTAAAAGCCATAACTGACCCATCAAATTACATGCATAAGCACAGACTGAAAGACAGGTGATAATACAGCTTGTCTCCAGAGAGCTTTAGCATTAACTAAATAGTTCACCGAGCCACTGCTCATTTTCGTATCTTTACAAATACACTTCTGCATTTGTTTAAAGTGAAGCCTCAGACAAGTATTAAAGCACCACAAGGGTGTACAAATGTTGTGTGTCTCGCACTTCTCAATGGGGACCCAAGCTCACAGAGTCTTTGACTTAATGTACTTAAAGCTTAGACCTAACATTTACTTGGATTAATGAACCATCATCTCTTGCAATGCAGCTCCAAGGAGAACCTAGCTGATTATGTATTATATAAATTGCACATGTCATCTGGATATCAGCCAAGTATTTAGTGTAACACATACAGATACATTTTTGCCAAATGAATTCCCTCATTCTTCTAGTCCTCTATGGCTGACACTCAAAGTGTGATGAAGCTTTTTGTGGGAAAAATGGGCATTTAAGAAGAATAATGCTTAGTAATTGCCAGCTTGCACCAGCTAAGTTCTTGGAAGCATTCAGTTTTAGTCATATGACATGGTTTATTCCATCTGAATACTGAGCAAAAAGAAAGACCTAGATCTCAACATTTATTACCTTTAATGTAATGCAGAATTCTTAATGGATTTTAGATAAATTAAAATTTTTAAAAAGTGTTACTATAAAGGACATTAAAGATCCAAGATGGTGGAAGATATCTATAATCCTCACACTATGTAGAGTTGGGCAGAAGGATTATAGGTTCAAGACCAGCCTGAACTAAACATATAAGATGGCCCAAGCTGAGGAATTCGAATAAAGACTGCATGTTAGATTATACCAGTAGTAAATTTCCAAATGCAATATGAGAAATTATTCTTAGGAACTATTATGTTGAAATAGCTAGCCATACTATCAGGTGATCTTCAAGTAACATAAGAGTGAATGCATGTTCTCATGCACAGAAATATAATAGATCAAATGTGTCAGTGCCTTAAAAAAATTAGCTTCTCTAATCTGATGTACAGGTGTCCACTGTCACTGTCAGGACTCTTGTAAGTTTTCATGATTTTTTTTCAAAGATTTCAAGAAAAAAATGCTTGGAAAAATAAGCTGAAATTCAGCCCCAAAGTGAGAAGCTTCAAAAGAGATACAAAGCTCAAAAGCTCAGTTCTCTGCTGCTACCATTAGCTCACAATGTCCCTACAGCACAGGTGCCTGCAGCGAGCAATTGCAGGATGGCCCTCGGTAAAGAGAATCTTGTCTGGGAACCAGTTAGCCTTATTCATGAGTACTGCCATCACCATCCACCGAACTGAATGTCCCATGGGCCCTTGGGATCAGAGAATCCAGGTATGTCCCTGCTATCATGTTGTCTTCAGGGGCAGCTACAGTATTTAAGGTCCTATAGCTTAAACACCCAGGCAAAGGCAGCACTGTGAAAACATCATAGTCCCACAGAGTGGGACTATGTAGAAAAGCCACAATAGCTACTAACGTCCAGGTTCAAAGACCTGGAAAATAACAGTAGTAGATAAACTAGACAGAAATAGAGCTGTTACCTAGGCAGCGAAAGAAAACGCGCAGTCTGCAAACAGCAAGTTTTACAAATCAAAGCACTCAGGCTTCTCACAAACCCTAACAAGGTTACAAATCCATCTCCTGGATCATCCAGGTTTGGGCGAGTTCTTCAGTGTGGTAGGAGGACCAACACCATCCTACAATGTCTTCTGTGGTCCAGGGTCAGAATTCTTTGAAATCAGGGGCTAGTAAATAATTAACAAACTGAATCTAGTCAACTCTCTATATAGCTGTAAATTAGATACTTGGGAGTATTGATTTGAGAAGTGTGCTTTCTAGTCACCACTGATTATACAGAGTTGCAGAAAGGAGCTCTGAAATGATGCAGACTAGACAAGCTGGATTTGAGATGTAAATGGCAAATGTCATCATCCCTACAATGAAATGGATATTCTTTTGCCTGGATCTCTGCCTAGAGCAGAATAGAGGATGCTACTTCTTCACTAGGGAAGTGTGTTTTCACAACAAACTTCTGAGGTCCTGCTCATCCTTTGTGTGAGCACAGAGTAGTAGAACTTGACTGTATCCTCTCTGTCTCCCTCTATCTCTCCATCTCTCTGTCTCCCTCTATCTCTCCATCTCTCTGTCTCTGCCTCTCTCTGTCTGTCTCTCTCTTTCTCTTTATCTCTTGAGCTCAGAAGTCTCGCTTACAAAGAAACTATCAACATATCCCTTGTAATCCTGAACAAAATGATACATCAGGCTATCTATAGAGTGTGGGAGGAAATCAAGCCCTCAGCAGCTTGTTGTCATTTTAGATAATAACCCAAGACCAAACTCTGCCAAATCCCATATGGAAGTAAAAAAGCAAGTGTTGGCTCAGTTCCCCTAGAACATACTTCAACTTTGACATCTAAAAAGGCAAAATTGAAAAATAACCAAAAATTATTTGTAGAAAACAGACTGCTGTATAGGTGACCTATGCAAAATAGTTATATATTCTTCTAAAATATAAACAAATATGGCTTGAGAGAGGAAATAAAGAGTAATCTTTTCTGCAGGCTCACAGAAAGTACAGGTCTCGACCAGAGACACATTTAGCCATAATTACCTGTTCTTTGTTCTTTCTTATTTCAGTGCTGTGGGCTGACCTGCAGGGATACAACATACAGAAGAATGCTGTGAAGTAGAGGAAAGAGACAAGGGATGTATAGAAGGGCACACTCCAGAGCATGATGGGGAAAGGGAGGGAAACCCTGGGTGTCTCTAGGAGAAAGGGGAGCTAGACGAAGCAGTGGGAAAGACAGCAGTACCACCTGGGTACTAGCTGGAAGAAGTTGCTGCGGAGCAAGAGGTACTAGTTCTGGAGATAGATAGAGAGAAAGAGAGAGAGAGAGAGAGAGAGAGAGAGAGAGAGAGAGAGAGAGAGACAGAGACAGAGACAGAGACAGAGACAGAGACAGACAGAAAGAGACAGAGACAGACAGACAGACAGACTCAGAGAGACAGAGACAGAGAGAGACAGAAAGAGAAAGAGACAGAAAGAGACAGAGAGAGAGGGAGAGAGAGACAGACACAGAGAGACAGAGAGAGAGAGAGAGAGAGAGAGAGAGAGAGAGAGAGAGAGAGAGAGAGAGAGTACAGGGAGACTGTGTCTCTTTGTCTTTATGACTCTTAAAGGTAGTTATTATTAACCCTTTCCTTTATAAACAGCTATTACAAGTTACCCACGAATGTAGAGGCAGGGTTGGAATCAGTGTCTACATCCCTATGTGTTCAAATCCTATGTTCATCATATTTCTTTTTTTCAGGGGGCTAAGAATGGGAGAGAGATCCTTGGAGACCTTGAATCACCGGTGAGAAAAGGCTCCAGTCACCCCACTTCTGTGCCCATTGTAGTGTTCCCACCTTGTCTGAACTTACAGTGACCACTATATCACTTGTTTGGGGCTGAAGAAATGTAGAAACTGTGACACCTGTCATAACAGGAAACATGTGAGCAGAGTAAGATCTGCCACACCCCTTTTCTCTGTGCTCGTGACTGTATAAGAGTTCCTGAATAACCACAGTGACTGCCTTTACCCTTGCTGGTGTCATTGGCATTTAGCACTAACAGTGGATAAACACTCATTGTGAGCTTTGCTATTACCACATAATCCATTTTTGATGACTAATACAACATTGCACTCTACTGTGACATCAGATTTTCTGATGGGTCTCCAAGAACATGACTACTAACAAACCTAATTCTGGAGAAAAGTTACATATATTGTATGTGTAATATGTTCACTAAGGATTTGTACATTAATAATTAGTATAATGATCTACCAGTAAATAGAGCCAAAAATATAATCCATCATGTGATGAACTGCTAGAGTACAAGAAAAATCTTTAATAGGGACAAATGGTTTTGGGGGGAAGAGGCAATAATAATATTAAAAGTAGATTAAAGTTAAAAAAAAACGGCCCATCATACAAATTAGGGTTAAGGCTATTTTTTGGTACAGAAAAGCAATTCTTTTCTATATTCATTCAATAAACAGTCACTAATTATGTACTACAAACAGGAAAAGATAAAATATTATCAATATGTACATACAATCATAAGCATTTATTTTCCTATCTTAATTACTCTTTGGGAATCTCATACAGTATATTTTTATTATATTCCTTCCCATCTCGCAGATCTTCCCCCACAGTTCACCTAACATCATATTCAATCTCTTTAGAAAACGAAATAAAAAAACCATAGAGTTTGTTTTGTGTTGGCTCCCAGCCATGAGGCCTGGCCTGGAGCGTGGCTGATATAACCAGTGTCACTCCGTTGAAGAACTCTGAGTTTTCCTCTCGCAATGGCTATCATCTGCAAATACTTTTAGCTAGGGTGGGACTCTGTGCCCATTTCCCACCTTTGTGCTAGCATTTTGTCTGGCTTAAGCTTGTGCAGGTCTTGTGCATGCGGCCACAGTATCTGTGAGTTCCTATGTGTCTACCCTGCAGTGTATGGAAAAGGTTGCTTTCTTGTGCATACATTTTATACACCATCTTGACTAAAAATTTTAAAAGACAGATTTGTTCCATATTATATATCCTTTACTATATAGTCATAGGTCACTTACCCAGTACACCTCCCCCACCCCCATTACATCTAAGAATGATGTTCCGGGCATACCAAACTGCTCTAAACTTCCCGGTTAAATTTTCAGTGCTCATGTTTAATCTCATAATTCCCACCTACTTCCTCTATGCAAATTTCTGGCTCCCTGCTCTGTATTCTCAAACTATGTTCTTTATTCTCTCCATACCCATTTATACATTTCAGTGCATCAGTTCTATATACATGTGCGTGTGCTTCCACAGACTGTGAATCCTCGGATCAAAGGACCAATAGCTCACCTTCCCTGCTATCTGCAGACCATCACAGATGCACACAATTGATGAGTATTTGCTAGACAGTTGCATGAATGAAAGAATAAAATAAGAAAACCTTGAAGCTTCCTGGAGAGACAGCCTATATTCTATTTTTACAAGCAAAAGAATATTTACTGAGCAAATGAATGATCCTGTTGTATAAAATCACAGTTACTCAGAATGGCAAGTACTCAGAATATGCATGAACTTTTCCTCTATTTTATAAAGAATTTATTTGTAGCAATAAAATTAAGTTTTGCGATACAGAGTGAGATCCCTACATATATCCTTAGAATTAATTCCGCTCCTCATTGGTGACTAAGAAATTTGCGACTTTATCTGGTTAATCATCGAGGATGGTTAAGAAGAAATGGGAGGGTATGCTTGTAAAGTTTATATCTCACAATGTAAATGTCACAGAGTTAGTGTTCTGCTGTGGGCACCATCCCGTCTTTCTGAATTTAAAATGATAGCCGCATCTCCTTTTGTTTTCCATCTGGAGTTGAATTTAGTCTGTTACCTTCTTGAGTGACCTCTTTAGCAATTATTATAGGCTGATATTTATCAGAGGCTTTCGTTACTATCTACAGTAATATAAGTCTCAAACAAGGAGCCCTGCAATACACACTTTAGACTGAACTGACTTTCTGTCTTAACACAAGACAATAGATGGGAATTTAACAACTAAGGACTTGGGTCTGTTAATGACATGTTCAGTTCCTGATAAGAACTCAGAGCTCTTCCATACTCAGACTGCCTTGGGATGCAAGCCAGAGGTGCAGTGAATGTGGACGTGGTTTCTTGGCTGCTAGGAATCAGCCTCTCTCTCTCACACACACTTCTCAATGCCAAACTTCTTTAAATGGTAAACTGGATACAAAGTGCATGGTCACATCCCTAGGGAACTCCTGAAGAAGGAATTCTGGTATTGGGAGACAGCTGGCTTCAGAATGCTACACCCTGTGGTCACATCTCCAACATCAGAACCAGAGCTCAGAACGGCAGACTTTGGCTCTGTGTCATGCCACCTTGCATCTGGACTGGCCAGTGAATGCCCAGATAGATTTCATGAATTTAAATCAAGGACAAACCATATGTGTTTGCCCAGAACTTCATTCACCTAAGCCTGTTGGGTCCTTCGCATGCACAGATTGTCTGAAAGGAGTCCTGCTTATTCACGCATTCAGAGCTTGAGCATCTGCGTTGGATTTTCTATGCTTCAAACTACCAAAAGGCTTTGCTATTTTCTTTTCTCTTTCACTATGAACAATGATACAAGAGAACAAAATTTGGCCTATGATGCCTTATTTAGCATGTGATAATACAACATACTCTACTCTTGCCATTTTTTTCCTGATAATAAGTTAAATGTAAAAATCACTATATAAAATAGGAATGTTAAAATATAAGTGTAGGGACAAGAGTGAGTCTAGAACTACCATCAAATGAAATCCAAATTGAACCTGCTGGAAACCAAGGATGGATGAGAGGATTTTACCTGGGATGGGTTCCTGTTTCACTCTTAGAACGAATGATAACCCCAAGGTTACTAAGTGACTCACTCACACAATTAATCATGGTGGCCAAATGCCTCTTCTTTCTTTCTGCCTTGATAAATAAGATAAAGGAAGACAGGAAGAGGAATTCAGAAAGCTTGCTGATGAATCCTTGGTGCCAAGGACAACAGTACAGTTGCTATGTCTTAACATCAGATCCACTCGTGAACCATTAAAACAATGAGTCAAATCTGGCAAGCCAAACTGATCAAGGCAAAGGAGAACAGAGTCCATCTTACCTTACACCAAGCTTCTTCAGAGACAGCCATGAATGTTGTACTCTGAGCTGGCTTTCAAAGAACTTTGCTTTTCTACAGGGGAATAAAGGTGAAAAAACAAGTACCCCCTCTAACTCAAAACATAAAATGGAATACTCTACTCACTTTCTGGAGTTTAGAGGCCCTAGAATATTAATGGAGTGGACTGGTCTCCTTCCTCCATCTCCACTTTGCCCAGCATTTCAAGGTAGTCAGGTTGTAATCCCACCGGGCAACTTCACCTACAAGCACCTCAACTTGTTCTTGATAATGTTGTGTGCATGTCAGAGCTGGGACAAGAAGCCTCTCCAGCAAAACATGAAGCACATTCAGTTACACACCAGTATATAAGTCACGTCTGTAGACTAAATCACAGAGTAATCTTATGATCTAGTTGGTCAACTAAGACAATTAAATACGATTTTAATGCAGTTTTAGGGACAGTGCCTTTGGGCAAAAGGATGGCACAAAAAGCAAATATTTTAGGAAAAGACTTAACCATCTTGCCTCTTTCCTGTTGTCTGAACAATGAATCAGAGGAATAGAAACAGAAAAGTACCTTAGAACAAAAATCCTTAGGAGTGATTTCTGGGCGGACCTCAGTTCAGGGCCAGCAGGCTGTCCTGTACCTGCTCTAGATACCTGCATTGGGAGCCATGTCCAACAGGACAGCTTTGACCTTCCTCTAAGCGTAGGACTGTGAGACAAGACCCATTGAATTGAAGTGCTTCAACAGGACATTCTCCCCAGGGAAACAAATCAGCGGAGAAAACAACGGAGGATATTAAGATACAGATCTAGTCCCTGGAGTCCCTGACAATAAACCCCGGGGGAGCCCGCGAGACCAGACACCTGGCCACGAAGGCGCACAGGCACATTCCACAAACCTGGTCTTCAACAAGACGTTTCTGCGAATGAATGTGGCTCCCTGCTCTCAGGAGGAGGGCGCGTTGCTTATTCTTCGGTCTTAATGAGAACTCAAACATTTTCCCGTAGTGCGCGCACCTCCCGCTTGCCTGGGAGGCTCAGGATTGCAGACAGTCTGGCATCTCGCATCTCGCATCCCGGGAAAGCGAAGGGTTGAGAATGCGTTACTTACCCGGTTTTGGGAGGAAGCTAAGAAAGCTCCGTTGGGGAACCCAGGAGTTCGGCGGAAAGAACTTATCCAAATTTGCAGCCACGCGAGAAGACTCAAGGGAATACAGGACAGAGAAACGCCAGCCGTCAATGTGCGTGTGGCGACTCACCAGAAAGGAACAGATGACCCTAGAAATAAAGAAAAGCTCTCTCACACACCTCAAAGCCCACACTAATGGCATCAGAAATGCATTACAAAGTGTAAACTGCCCGCAGAGGAATCAACCTTTGCAGCAGCGCGGACTGGAGGGCAGACTTTCCTGACTCCCTGAGCTCAGGAACCAGGCGGGTCATCCCAGGGCCAAGGACATTGCCTGTCCGGCCCCTGGTGGATCCAGCTGTAGCTGGCTGGCCCAGTCTCCCTGAGACCCCGAGAGCTGGGCTGCCGGGGCCTGCTTCGGGACCTTAAGGATGCGTCCAGCTAAGAAAAGAAAAGATTCGGGAGGCGTTCCACAGCAAGGAGTCAAATCTCAAGTAGTCCCAGGAGAGTCGAGGACGAAGCATCCCGCAGCTAAGGAACCCCACTGCCGCCCTAGGCGGGGCGTCCGGCAGCCCTCTCTGGGGACCAGCCCACTGCCATTGCTCTGTGACCGGTTTGTTTTAGTTCCCCACTCCTGTGCTCACTGATGGGCGGATTTGGACTCCGGCGCTGGGGTGGGGCGGCGGCCCTGTCTTGAGGACGTGCGCCCCACGGCGATCCTAGGGAATGCACCGCGCGGGGGCGCGGAGCGCGAGCAGAGCGCAAGAGCCGCGAGCGCAATGGGAGTGGGCACCCAGCAGGACGCACTGGGCTCTGCGCTGTCCCTCCGCCCTCCGGGGCCATGCGACCAATGGCTGAGAGCTGGGCCCACTCCCCGCCACCAGGCAGCCCAGGCGCTCTGGAGCTAGGACAGCACCGTGTTCTGATGAGGGAGGAGCTTACACCCTGGTTGGAGGATGAGGAGGCGTTTGCGCGGGGAGCCCCATCTGGGGAAGGCAGGTGTGGTGTGGTGAACTTTTGTGGCAATACGTAGTGGGCCTCCGTTTTTTTCTAGGCGCAGGGGAAAGCATCCCCTTCCTTTCAAAGTTTCCCTTCTTAATGTTCTGCGCAGCTCCACTCCAAAGGGGCGAGCTGCAAGGGACGAATTTCACCTCAGCTCCCTTCCCCCATTCAGCCTTTCTCCTTCCCGCCCTCTCACTCTTCTGAGAAACCATCTAGTGAATGAATAGGACCATGGTTTCTATGACTGCCAGTCACACAGATACTCAGAAAAGTCTCCACAGATAAATGTCACATGGGATCCTTCTGTGCCTGGCCTTCTTAGGACGCTTTGTGGAGATGAGAAGCTTGGCTTCTTTTGGTGTCTCGGGTTCTTTTGTATTCATTCAAAGACCCAGTTGGCTCTCTGGTCTATGCGATCTGAAGCACTGAGACCTGGGACATGTTGGACATGTTGGTTACTTTCAGTTGATGGATTTTCACCCGGAGACCCCCTCACCCCAGTTTTGGCACTGGGCTGCCTACGTCTCCATGACAGCTCGTTGTTCACCAGTGCCTAGCTCCTGGATCACACACTGTTTCTGTCCACGTTTATTGGTTTTCCAGGTAGAGACAGGCATGGGGCCTGACTCTGAGGTACCATTGTGATAAGGGCTGTGCTGTCGGTTCTGCTTCTCCTGGGCATGTAAGTCTTTTCAATGTGGAGATGTATGTGCCTCACTTAAGACGTGGGTGGGGAGGGGGTAAGAGCTGAACACGGAGCTCAAGTTAGTGGAGTACTCGCATAGCTAGAGACACTCTAGAGACCACTCCCAGCACCACATAAACTCAACGTGGTGTTGTATTCTCAACACCCTAAAGGTAAAGACAGAGTTCAAGGCCATCTTTAGCTACGGAGCCAGGACCTTGTCTATGTGAGGCTCCATCACACTTAAAATAAAATAGAAATGTAGGAGGGCTGAATGAGCTGTGTTGTCAAGAGAGCAAGTTCAAAGATGCTTCTCTTCCAACATTTGTACTCCAGAGCTCACCTATTTTTGTGTTCGTTTGCTTGCTTTTGAGACGAAGTCTTACTCTATAACCCGGGCTGGCCTGGGACCCACTGGGTAGCCCAAGCCCACCTCGAAATGATGATCTTTCTGTTTCAACATCCCCAGAGCCTGGTTGATAAACCGCAACCGTTTGCTCATTTGCCTCTTCCATGAATTTGGTTACATCATCTACCTCTGTGCTTGTTGGTTGCTTTGCCATCATGACACAGACCAGAGTAACCCAGAGAAAGGAGCCTCAGGTGAGAACATGCCTCCATCAGATCTACCTGTGTGCAAGTCTATGGGGACAGTTTCCTGCTCAAGTATTGATGTGAGAGGACCCAGCCCACTGTGGGCAGTGTTAACCCTGATAAGGTGACCCTTAGCTGCATAAGAAGGCAGGCTGAGCAAGCCCTTGGGAGCAAGCCAAGAACCAATATTCCCTCCTGGTTTCTGCTTCAGTCTTGGCCTCCAGGGTCTTGTTTGAGTTCCTACCCTGACTTTACTTCAGGATGGACTGTAACTTATAAGCCAACCCCTTTCGTCCCCATGTTTTGAGAAGCAGACTAGAACAGTCTCCCGCTCTCTAATTGTTCAGTAAATTCTATCTTGCTTTTCACATATCCTCCTTCTGAGCAATATCCATTATGTTTTATATATATATATATATATATATATATATATATATATATATATATATATATGTGTGTGTGTGTGTGTGTGTGTGTGTGTGTGTGTGTGTGTGTATGTATATATATGTATGTATATAAGTGTTTTACCATCTAAAGACAAGTCCTCTATGCTATCAAAAACCTTGTCATGAGACAGCTGGCTTTTCTTACACAGCACTTGGGGAGCTCTCAAGACTCAAAGAGGAGAGCCAAGCCTGTCAGCCTTCAGGAGAGTTGTCCTCAAACATCTTCATCTCTAAGATCTCTAGCCACAGCTCCACAGTCTGCTTCCACATTCCATGTGCTTCTAGTTCAGGGTCTCCACTGAGAACCCTGCGGAGGACCTGTGAATTTCAGAGAGGGAAGGGAGACGATTGTTTGCCTCCTGGAGCCTTTTGTCTAGATTGGCACAAGCTTGGTACTCTTCTCTATTGGTGACAAGGTAGGGCACTTTCCTTGTTTTTCTTTGATGCCCATTCTATAAGGCTTTCATCTACACACCCCAAACTGTGTTAGCATTCTAGTGTCCTGAGGCTTCTATAGCAGCAAGTGGTCACTTAAGAAGTGACAGGATGGCTATAAACGGGAAACATCAAAATGTCACATGGAACTTCCTTTTGGAAGTTCTAAGAGAGTTGCTGCATACTTTTCCCCTCGATCCTGGCTACCATTGTGGCCCTCAGCCTGTAGGCAAATGGATCATCCCAGTCCCCCAGCCATCTCCATCTCCTCTCTGGTTCTTCTTCTCTTCTCTTATGAGGAGGGTTTTATTAGCTTGGAGTTTCTTTCCAGTGTAGCAAGACAGTGTTTGAGAATCTTAACTAAACCTTCAGACATCCCCCCAAGCACATATTCATAGTTCTACGTGTACATATACTTTGGAGCAAGACCACTCAGTCTTTATAGATGGTTAACAATTGCCTAAGCTGTTTGCTTTGGGGCTAGGACATTTGACATCAGGTAGACTCTAGTGATGTTAGGTCATTAGGTCCTTATCAAAGTCAATTTACTAACACTACCCAAGGGAAAGGGGGGTCTCTATGGTCTAGAGAATACATACCAGTGTATTTTGGGGTCTTTGTATATTCAACAGTCGTGTATAACTCTCCTTTACCCCCTTTCTTTGACTTAAAATGGATTAATAAGTACACCTCTTACTTTAAATGATATGAAACTCCCGTAATGCCTCCTAAGGCAGTGAAGAGCTGGATAGTTGGCTGGTGTGGTAATCAATGCTCTTCTTCTTTTATTTCATGTACAGATATCTAGAGAATGTTACATGTTGAGTTTACTTACAGGAGCTGCCTTTAGATGCTGACAAGGTAGCACCGGAGGGAGATTTGCCCATAGGCTCTGGAGACATGGCTTCTGGTGAAGGTTAACTCCTTCACCTAATTCAGTCTTATCAAGGGAAAAGTGGGTGTTGAAAATGTGTGGGATTTAGAATGATAGAGACTCATGAAATCCTGACACTGACACTTACTGTGTATGTGATGGTGATAAAACTCAACTATATAAACTTTTGAGGCCTTGATCTATAAAGTGAATAGAAGTGTCTGCTTTATGAGATTGTTGCCAAGAATGTTGAAGGCACGCATGTGTAAGTGGCACCAATGTAAGTTCAGTTCCCTGCACCTACATCTGTAATTCTAGGAGATCTGATACCCTCCCTTCTGGCCTCTGTGAGGACTGCACACAAGTAGTATACATGCATATATGCAGACAAAACACTCGTGTGCATAAAATAAAAGCTTTGAAAAAATTTCATTTTTTCTTTCTTGCTACCACTAAAGCAACATTCAAAGTCCCTGGGTCCATTCACTAATATTCGTCTGGGTTGTGAGAATCTTATATCTCCTGTTGCTCTCCAGCTCTATTCCCCTCTTTTTGTACCTCCCCATCCCTACCTTCTCATTTCTGATCCCATCTTTCAGACTTCAAGTAATTTTCTCATTCCACCAGCCACAATTTTAGAAATTGGTGCTCTCTGAAATTGTTTGAGAAAATAACTCTAAGAAAATTATAGATCATACCAATTTTATGATGTGTCAATATGCTTTTGTTGTTGCTTATATCATGATGTTCTACAAAGCATGGAAAATTTTATGGCATCTGATGTTACAGACAAATTGCTGGTCTGTGAGTTTTATTAAATCTAAGAGGTATTTTGGGAGCATCTGCTGTGTTCCAGGAGTGAAGGATATAAGACACAAGGCGACAAGCACATGCCTTAAAATGCTGATCCTTTGGCCAGAAAGACAGACATGCCATACAAACATGATTTGAATGTCATGCTTTTATGTGTGTTTCACGGTACATGTGAAAGAAATCCCTGTACAATTTTGATCATGATGGCCTTGGCCAACCAAGATGACCTCCATACCCATGGTCCTCTATAAATGAACAGTTACATTCTGCTTCCTGAGCAAGTCAGCTGGCTTGGGAGGGACATGGAACAGAAGGACAGCTATGTCAGTTACTGTAATTGACATCTGTTTTTTTTTTGGGGGGGGGTAGTTTTGTCCTCCTACTACAATCCTACTGTTTAAGTTCTACTCAGTGGCAAGTAGAACCCAGATCTCACTGATGAAGTCTGGGAGACCATATACTCTTTCTCCCCCTTAACACATAGGAGCTGGGATGAGAGCTCAGGGCCTAGAACTTCATCAAGAGTTGGGCAGTGGTGATGCAGGGGCTGCTAGGAAAAGCTCCCCCTGGTGGCAGTTAAACCAGAGTAGGAGTCCTGCACCTGCAAGGGATGGTTAATGACATGTGATTCTAGTGTCCAGAGGAGACTCCCCTCTCTGCTCATTCTCAGGTGTGATTCTGGCGTCTCCTTGTTTCTATTCATTTGTTGACATCTCTGATCATTAAAACAAACTAGGCAAATTGAATTCTATTGCTGTAACTAACAACACTTTTGGCTAAAACCAAGCTTTAATTGTATAACAAGAAAGACAATTAATTGATTCAGATGATTTCTCTTCTTAGAGCATTTGAGTTATAAATGTTAGGATGTGCTCATTAGCATCTAGGACAGATACTAAAAAACTCATACACTGAGGCTCTAGGGCAGCACAGGCTCTGGGAAGGCTGAAATTCTAAGTAGAAGTTACAAATGAGAAAAGTGCCAGGTGTTATGGTACACGCCTTTGATCCCAGTACTCAGGAGGCAGAGGCAGGAGGATCTCATTGAGTTTGAGGCCAGCCTGGTGTACACAGGGGCAGCCAGGATTACAGAATGAGACCCTATCTCAAAAAGAAAAGTTTGAGTTAGCAAAGATCAAAATCCATGCTGAGGACAAAAATGGAAAAGAATAATTACCTGAGAGCAGTGGGCCGGCAGAAACCAGAGCATTGTGAGGGTAAGCGAATGAATGAGTCACCCTCTTCCAGGCCTCTCAGCTGAAGCTTGCTAGATCTTCCTGGAAGTCTCCAGGAACAGTTCACTGTTTTCCTATTGGTGAGCTACATTGCATTTTTAGGAAGATGAATAATTCTGGCTATTTGTGAGTTTCCATTTGCCTTTATTTGGACACATGTTTTCCACAACTCCACAATTATTTGAGGCAGTTAGGGAATGTTCTGTCCTACACAGACCATCTCAGAAGCTTCAGTGGTATGACTAGGACTCCACAAATGGCTGTCTGGAGTCACTGATGTGCCTCCGAGGTTGTTGTGTGTTTAGAACTCCCCAGCAGCAGAGCCTACACCTGAGCTGAACTGCCAGTGCTTCACAAGAGGCCCTTCCTAAACGGTGTACTAGTCCACCAAGGGCTAGAAGAGACACAGTGTTTTTTCTCAGCACTGACCATTAGCAACAGAGACCTGAAGAGCTGGTGCTTAAATGTGAACTCACATATGGCTCTTACTGGGGGGATGAGCTGGGTAGATGGCAGGGAAATTGGACAAAGAGTAGGGAAATATTCAGGATAGACAGTAGTAAAAAATAACAGCAATCAACCAGCATGACCTACAGGAGTGATTCCTCAGGAGGAAGCCCAGTGTGAGGAGTCTCAGGGGCTAGGAAGCCAAGATGTGGGCCATGGCAGGTGGTAGACACCAATGTCAAACATCCTCACCCTCAGCCTGAAAGCCTGAGTGTGTACCACTTCCTTCATGCTCCAGTTCCTGCAGAAGGTTGAGGTGGGCTACAGTGGGCAGAGGCCAGTCTACTAGGAGACCCTGCTTAGTTACTCCTGCATTAGCTGTGGTTTGGGGTTACCTTCAGGAACTTGTGACCTCCATTTGTTATCTCCTGGAACAGGGCCCCCTCCTGGTTTATGAAAAACAAAACATCTATGTATCTTAGCCAGTGGACTGTACACAGTTCTGAGGGAAAGTGATTTTATTAATGTGGCTTCAAGTAGGAAGCATCTTCTGCTTGAAGGTAGGGGAGATGCATTGAAACATTGTGATTGAAAGATGCTAAATCATCCCCAGGGAGCTCTGCTCTGCTCATTTGTCAAAAGCATAAAATGTATCATAGGCTTCTCTGTCTGTCTGTCTGTCTGTCTGTCTCTCTCTCCTGATAATAGTGGGAGAATTGTCCTTGGAACACCACTGAGCCACACCAGGGTACAGATGAGAGAAAAATACTGACACGTAAATGTGGATATAACTCATAAAGGAGTTGTCTTAATGATATGTGTGTGCCTAGACATAGTACTTGGGTTGTAAATCATGAGCAATGTTAAGCATGGATGGGGACCTCAGTGCAACTTCCACATCTCTGTGTTGTGACTGGATGAATTGAGTCCATAGCAACCTTGAAAATGATGCCTGAGGTGCATATGTATCATTTAAATTGCTCTATCAGAGCCTCGCAGGCAGTAATGGGTGCTCTCAAAGATAGGTTTACCTTGATGTAGTTTAACCATTTCCTCAATAGTGAAATGGCATAGGGATGGAAAGAACCTTGAAAGTATTAGCAAGAAATTTGGAGTGTAGTGGGATAGAAGTAGAAGGGCTTGAGCTAGTGTGATGGTTTGTATATGCTTAGCCAGGGAGTGGCACTATTAGAAGGTGTGGCCCTATTGGAGTAGGTGTGGCCTTGTTGAAGTAGGTGTGTCACTGTGGGTGTGGGCTTTCAGATTCTCATCCTAGCTGCCTGGAAGTCAGTGTTCTAGCAGCCTTCAGATGAAGATGTAGAACTCTCAGCTCCTCCTGTACCATGCTTGCCTGGATGTTGCCCCTGCCTTGATGATAAAGGACTGAACCTCTGAACCTGTAAGTCAACCCCAATTAAATGTTGTCTTTATAAGAGTTGCTTTGGTCATGGTCCTTGTTCAAAGCATCAAAACTCTAACTAAGACAGATAGTGAAGTTGAAATCTTTTCAAAACTATTGACTTTGAGGGTTCCCACTCTCTGGCAATAGCTTTGTTATCCATTCTTCAGCTAATTCCTCAGACTCTCCCAGAGAGATGACAATGTGACAAAATGCTTTCTAAAAGAGTAAGAAGTTATAATTATACGAGAGTTGACCATCTCTGGGAGAAAAGTGAGAAGGTTCCACGCCAGGTACTGTTGCTGCACAATTGGTCTTGCTTCACAGCTTTACACATGTGAAACATGTATGCGGCTCTGACTATCCCATGGAACCTGGTGTGCTCCAGGGACACTCATCAGCCTGTGGGTATACACATCTCATCCAAGGTTCTCTATGGTGAGGAGAAGAAGAAAATGCCTCCACCCTGATTTTCTCACAAGAGTCCACGTTAGTGGAGAATTATGTGAGCACCCAATGGATCCACAGTTGAGCAATGAACTGTTTTTTTTTTTTCTTTCCATGTTTTAGACATGTTCTTCAAAAGCAGTCAAGGAAGTATTTCTATGCAAACTTTGTGTAATTAAATGTCTGTGGAGTTGACACATTTAAGAATAGTCAGTCAGCCAGGTGTGGTGGTGCACACCTTTAATCCCAGTACTAAGAAGGCTAAAGCAGGAAGGTCTTGAGTTCCAGGATAGCCTTGTCTTCATGGTGAGCTCCAGGGTAGCCAGGGATATATAGAGAGACCTTGTCTTTTAAAAACATAAATAACAAGAAGAAGAAGAAGAACAACAACAACAACAAGAAAACCCAGAGATTGTGGCCAGTCACACAGTCCTCTTCACTCTTGCCTTGACCTGCAGTTCACTGGGAGTGCTTTGCAACCTAAATACATTCATTTATTCGATAATACCCCCCTCCCCAAGTATCAGGAACTGCTTAGGAAACAGTAATGAACAAGACAATTTTTTTTTTTTTTTGCCAGCGTGGCCTGGCAAAAAGTCTGTGTAAAAATGCCACCCATCTTCTTACATTCCCCAGGATGCAGATCTCCATTGTTGGCTTTGACTTTCACCATCTTAAAAATCCAGTCAAGAGGATACCTCATTAGTTTCCATCTTCTTGCTGTGTCCTCTCCTTCTCCCACTCCATTCCCTCTCTCTCCCTCCATCCTCCTCCTTCTATGCCTCTCCAGGTTCTTTTTGTTTTGTTTTTCAAGACGGAGTTTCTCTGTGTAGCCTTGGCTGTCCTGGAATTCACTCTGTAGACCAGGCTGGCCTTGAACTCAGAAATCTATCTGCCTCTGCCTCCCAAGTGCTGGGATTAAAGGCGTGCACCACCACTGCCTGGCCTCTCCAGGTCCTTTAACAACAGCTTCTTCAACACCATCAAATGCATCGAGTTGGCAGCTCTGCTGCTTTTCTCACCCATGGCTCCTGTGTCATTACTTTCCTCCATCCTTAGCTTGGGCTCCTGTCAGCCCGGTAGGCAGGCACTCATCAGCACAGGATGACCTGCAAATAGGGACATTGTGAGGATACTTTTAAGGAAGCTCTAGAGCTTCCTGTCAATTATTTTTAAGTTGATATATCTGAGAACTCATAGGAATTTATATTACCCTTCTTACATGTCTCCTGAGAAAGGCACAGACATCCCTCACTCCAAATCAACCACGGTGTAAAAATCTTTATCATGCTATATAAAATTCTATCGTCAGATTATTTAGGAGAGAGTTTTTGTAACACTAACTTAAAGTCTTGAGACTTCCCTTTTTTTCTTATTCCCTATGGATTTTGCTTAAGGAGAAATGGTCTATTTTTGGCACTTGTGCTGTTCTAAATTCAGACACTGAATAGAATGTTATAGAAGGAAAAACAATAGTTTTGTTTAATGACCTTGGCTTTTTTACCTCCATCCCCATCTGCAATAAAAGTTTAGTTTTGAAAGCTAAAGAATAAGAGGACTCCTTCGAGAAATGCCAACAACCAAAGCCACATTCATATATATATCTGAAATGTTTGCCTTATCTATCCAAGAGACTTCACTTGGAGATGCTTAACAAATACAATTCAGACTTCTTGAACAATTACAGTCACAAAAAAAGTAGACATTGGCAGAGGGCTCCTGTTTCTCTCCTGTCTCCTTTTATAAGCTTGACCAGTGACAGCTTGCATTGTGATGGCATCTTCATCACAATTAGCAAAACAATTAATGCTCCCGTCTTAGTCATGGGTCATGTTTTATTCAGATTTTCTCAGCTTTTAATAGGTATCAGTCTGGACTGCATCCAGAGTGCCACATTACATTCACCATCCTATCTCCTATCCTATTTTTGGCTGTGATATTTCCTTAAAATTCTTTTTTCTTTATGACCTTCCACAGTAGAGTAGTACTGATAAGGCACTTTGTCAAATGTCCTTTTGTTGGCATTTCTCTACAGCTTTTCTTATGATTTGATAGCTATATAGATTTGGGGAGAAAGACCCCAAGGGTAAAGTGCCACTGTCACTATACGGGCTGTGTTTGATCAACAGCGACTTTTCCTACTCAGCTGGGACAGCGTTGGGCAGTGTTATCCAGGAAGGTACTTTAAAGTTATTGCTGTGGCTGACAATGGTAAAGACCTGTTCTAGAGCTTGTGGTCAGCTGAAATAAAAAGAACCATCGAAATATCTAAGTAAAATAAGTTCATGTTGGTTCTTCCACATCATTGCCACACTTTCTATGACCAGCAGTTTTTGAAGATTGTTGGATTGCTTGCTTAATTTGGATGTTTAAAGACAGTGTCTTGTTGAGCAGCTGCCCTGGAACTCCCCATGTAGCCTACATTGGCTTCAAAGTCACAGTAATAGCCTTGCTTCTGTGCCTCAAGAGCTGGGAGTCTAGGTGTGTGGCACTACATCCAACTCAAGAATTGCAAGCTAAAATGTTTGTTTATATGCTGTGAATTCATAGAATTTTTAAGAATAAAAATCCTCTTTTAACAAATGACAAAATATGTATTCTAATTTTGCTAATAACTTTAGGTTACAAAATATTTATTTCTTCTTAGTAACAAGAAATAATACTGTAGTTGTTTGCTACTTGAAAAGTTTCCAATGAGAAAGGTTGTGATTTTTTTTTGCTTTTATAAGATCAGTGGAAGAGTCAGAATTTATTATTAGGAACCTCTATAGTCAACAAAATTAATAGAAAATTATGGATTTTTATTTACTTGGATTTTTTTTTTTTTAGAGCCAAGGTCTCCCTAAATAGTCCAGACCGGCCTTGATTTCATGACCCTCTTGCCCAGGTCAGGTTCTCAGATGCTCAGATTATAGGGCATGGGCTGTCAGGACTGGCTCAGAACTCTGATTTTATGTTAACTCTTTAAATCTTATTTTTTAAAAAAGATGGGAAACAGGCTTGATGCATGTATGGAAGACACAGAGTCTCCTCATTAGTCTCCTCATTTGTAAAGAGTTATCATTGTAGTTGACCAATGTACGTTTTTAGAAAATCACCATGGAGACATGATGTTACTGTCTTGCTTTCTTCATAACTGATTAGAAAACATTATATTGAGTCTATATATTGACTTCAGAAGTGAATTGTCTTTTAAAATGTTTCAGTAACTTCTCATTATCTTTGTAGTATCAATAATAACCACAAAGGACAATTTTAAGCTGATGTTAGCCTCTCTAAAGGACATTTAGAATTAGCTCACTGCTTGTCAGCTATTAGTTTTGTTGGTTAGATTACATGGAAGGTTTCTCCACATATTGAACAAAACATTTCTGTCATTTAAAAGTTCTGTTGAAATGAATAAAATTCACATGATCAGGAGAAGCCATATGAGGGACATTATGTCTTACAACCACTTGTGAATCAACATTTGACTCAGAATATCAATTTTAATTTAAAAATTGTGAAGTGATAAGACAATTCATAAATATACCATTTTGACAAATATGTTGTGATGTGGGTGTCTAGTTTGTAGCTTTGACTGGAACTTACTCTGTAGACCGTGCTCATCTTGAACTTATGGCAATCCTATGCCTCTGCCTCCTCCATGTAGGACGATGGTATGTATGCACTACCATTCCCAGAGAGAAAAGATGAAATCACCTCTTCTGCTTTCAGTTTTATATGATTCGTTGTGAAAATCTGGATTAAGTAACATGTCTCTAAAGCAAATATTTAAAAGTATAATTTCACTTGTTCTAATAAGTCTTATAAAGCTTTTTTGACATATGTCAAAGACATTGGGAAATAAATTATTCTAATAGCTGAATAACAAACACTTTTTACAAATTAGAAGGCTCTTTACTGTTCATTAATTGTGAGCTGAGATCTGACACCCCTGATAAGAGATTCTTACTGTACTGGCTGGTTTTGTATGTTAATGTTAACTTAACACTAGTTAGAGTCATCAGAGAGGAAGGAGCCTCAGTTGAAAAAATGCCTCCATGAGATCCAGCTGTAAGGCAATTTCTCAGTTAGTGATCAATGCAGGAGGGCCTAGCCCATGATGGGTGGTGCCATTCCTGGGCTGGTGGTCCTGTTCTACAAGAAAGCAGGCTGAAGAAGCCATGGGAAACAAGCCAGTAAGCAGCACCTCTCCATAGCCTCTTCAGCTCCTGCTTCCAGTTTCCAGGCCTGCTTGAGTTTCTGTCTGGAGTTCCACCCATGGTGGACTATGATCTGAAGATGTGAGCCCAATAAACCCTTTCCTACCCAGCTTACTTTTTGGTCATGGTGTTTTGTCACAGCAATAGAAACCCTAACTAAGACACTTATGTAGGTTATTATAACTTTTAATTCAGGAGGAATTCAAAGAGTTGACTGCTGTGCTATTTAGTTTTAACTCTCAACTTGACACAACCTAGACTTGACACCTGGGAAGAGAGCTTTAATGAGGAATTATTTAGATCAGGTTGGCCTGTAGGTATTTGTCTGTGAAGGAATTGTCCTAACTGTTAATTGTTGTAAGGCCCAGCCCATTGTGGGCAGTATTATTCCCTAGGCAAAGAGAGGAGAAACCTAGCTGAGAGCAAGTAAGGATTTGTCTATTCTTTTGGCTCCTGACTGAGGAGGTCACATGACTCCCTGACTTGAATTCTCCAAAACTGTGGACTGTGACTTGGAACTGTAAGGCATATAGACTCTTTGTAAGTTGCTTTTGACAGACATCAAGGTGTTTGTCACAGCACAGAAATAGAGCCAGAACAAGAGTTATTGTTATCAAATTTCTAGTATTTGAGTATCAGGAAGAGCTTCTGAACATACACATATAAGTAAAATATGGGTAATAATAGTGGCATATATATATATATATATATATATATATATATATATATTTTACAACCCAAAATAAGTAACATTTAAACACTGATGAAATAATGATAAAAAGACATCTTCACTTACTGTGATGATTTGATTGAGACATGTTGCCCATAGTCTTCACATTGGAACATTGGTTCCAGTTGGTGGCACTGTTTTCTGAGGCTTAGGTGGTGTGGCCTTGTTGAAGGAAGTATGTCACTGAGGATTGGCGTTGAGATTGAAAAGCCTCTGACACTTTCAGCTTGCCACTTCTGCTCAGGTTCCTACCTTGTCAGCCATTCCCTCCCCTTGTCACCATGCCTCCCTTCCACCATCATGGATGTGAACTCTCTCTTCTCTAAGTTTCCTTAGTCATGGTGTTTTATCACAGCAACAGGACAGGAACTAAGACACAGACTTTAACTGTCCCTATCATTTTAAGAGAAATTCCAACAAAGTGTTAGCTTTTATATTTAATAGCATTTTAATAAAAGTTTTTAGCATGTTGTTTTGTCAAAACATTTGAGTATATAAACACTTTATAATAGTTGCAGTAGCAATTCAGTCTGAAAGAATTTTTTTTTTTTACCATCTAGAACTCTATGCTCATAAAAATAGAAAAAACATATTAAACTTTAGGTTACATACATATTTGTTGCAGAGAAATGTGTGAGGATGATAAATAAAAATCCCATGAGTACAGAAATATATTATAAAATTCAGTTCTGGGGGTAGGTGTGAAGGGAGTGGATTGAAAGTACAGGCTCAAATAGAAAGAAGATGAAAAACTTCAATGTAAGAAGCTCTTTTCTAAGCATCTTTAAATGGATGATGGTGGGTACCAAAATTATATGGTATTTAAATCTATGGGTTAGTGTTTAAAAAGTGATAGATGAAAGTACATTATATATCAAAACGTCTACCACATTTAAAATTACAACAAAGCATTTATGTATTACAGTAAACATGTGTGGGAGGTACATGTTTTTCTGAAACTGTTTTTAGAGGCTGTACAGGCAGGAACTGAGGAGTATCCACTTATTTCCAAATACTTTTCATTTCTTTGTTTCTTGTTTCTGTTATTAGATGCATCAGGCAACCAACTCAACAACTCAATTCTGATTAAATTCAGTTGTCTACTAGTACTCCTTGCTGGTACACACACACATACACACACACACACACACACACACACAGAGAGAGAGAGAGAGAGAGAGAGAGAGAGAGAGAGAGAGAGAGAGAGAGAGAGAGAGAGAGAGAGAGAGAGAGGGCAGACAGACACAGAAATACAGAGACAGACAGACAGAGAACAAAGGAAAACATAGTGCCTCTTAAACATTGCTGTGAGCCATGCAGTCAACTTTAGTTGATCGTTATTCACTAGAAGTGAGAATTAAGGTCTAAAGTAGAATTATACAACCTAAGCATTACCTGCTTAGCCAGTTTAAAATTCAAGATTATTGTCATGTGGCTTTCATATGCTGCTGGAGCCATGAGTCCCACCGTGTGTACTCTTTGGTTGGTGGTTTAGTCCTTGGGAGCTCTGAGGGTACTAGTTAGTTCATATTGTTGTTCATCCTACAGAAAACATGGTACATCTACACAATGGAGTACTACTCAGTGATTAAAAACAATGAATTTATGAAATCCTTAGGGAAATGGATGGATCTGGAGAATAGCATCCTGAGTGAGGTAACCCAATCACAAAAGAACACATATGGTATACACTCACTGATAAGTGGATATTAGCCCAGAAGCTCAGAATACCCAAAATACAACCCACAAACCATAAGAAACTCAAGAAGAAGGAAGACCAAAGTGTGGATACTTCGATCCTTCTTAGAAGGGGGAACAAAATACCCATGGAAGGAGTTACAGAGACAAACTATGGAGCAGAGACTGAAGGAAGGACAATCCAGAGACTGCTCCACCTGGGAGTCCTTCCCATAATCAATCATCAAATCCAGACACTCTGTAGATGCCAGCAAATGCTGGCTGATAGGAGACTGATATAGTTGTCTCTTGAGAGGCTCTGACAGTGCCTGACTAATACAGAAGTAGAGGCTCACAGCCATCCATTGGACTGAAGGTCCCCAATGAAGGAGCTAGAGAAAGGATCTAAGGAGTGGCACATTCTTTACTGAGTGAGTAATCTCAGCCCTCCACCAAGATGTTGTTTTGGTTGACATGCACTAGGAAGTGCCAGCTCCCTACATGTAAGTTGTTAGAAAGGTTATATAGCCTTTTCAGAAAATCACCCATATTCTTAGATAAGAGTTCCTGATTGTAGTGGTAGATAAGAAAAAATAATGACATTTTCTTAAAGTTAGGATGCAATTTGGAATCTGAAACTGTATCAATGAACTTTTCAGAATTCTGTCATGTTGAAATTTCCCAGTCTGTCTTCTGCTCTGGGTGTTTTAACTGTGGGTGTCTTTACAGGGAAGGGCATTTGGGGTGTCAGCTCACTGCATTGTATAGATCTTCAATGTGTGGGTATATTTATTCAGTAAACTGTAATATTTGTTATTATTTCTTCTAATGTCCTCAGAAGAGTTCTGTCAGGTCTCTGGTGACAGATGTGCCTGTCCACAGTCCCAGTTCTTGTGGAGAGCTTGAGGTTTAGCATTGACAGCGAATACTATTAGTCTTTGCCTAAAGCGGCAGCTCACTTGGTTCGTGGCTGGGAAAGAGTCTGCCGAAGAAGACATCAAAATGAACAGGGCTCTTAGCTTATTCAGACAGAGGTTCCATCCTTGGTGAAAGTTCAGAGCATATTTCAATCTTATGGTGGCTTCTTCTAGAGAAAAACCATCAGACCTTGGCAAGCACCAGGAGTAATTTTCTGCATATGTTCCAATTTGTCGAGTAGCATGCTTAAAAAGTCTGCTCGAGGAATGATATTTGCTTAACAAAATTAATATTTACATTTCTTAACCAAGGAAATTTAAAAAATGGACATCTTCTGTCCTTTCCTCACCCCCACCAGTGAATGGTTATGAAGGGACAGCTCGATAAGACTGCACAGGACACTGTCCACGGAACCTTCAGGGCCGCTGCCCTGAGTTTCTCTAAGCATTACCTGTCTTTGTGCTTGGGCCACAAAACGGGCAAATAACATCAAAGCAAAAGCTTTGAGCTTTACAATATTCTAAAAGGGCCCCTCACGCCCATGCCCTTCCGTATTAATGATGCTACCAAGGAGGGAGGTGAGCCAGTCTCCTGCAAACTTTATCCTGATGTTTGTTTTGCATCTGCTCTGCACTAAAGCCCCTCTACTCTCACGCCCTGCTCCTCACCCTCGACACCATCATCCATTAGGATGAGAAGTTAATTGTATTCATTTTCTTGGGACAATCTCTTCTTACTGTGACCCTCCTCCTCCTCCTCTTTCCCCGATTTCGTCTTCTCTCCACTTCCACACCTTCTCCTGCAATTTTTCTGCCTCTTCTCTCCCCCTCTCATTTTCTTTGCTGTATTTTTTTTATCATGCTAACACAGGATGCCATCTTCCTTAACATTTTTGAGTATAGAATATAGCCCTGTTATCTATCAACACAAAGTCTACGGAGGTGAATCATCTTTTACAATGGAGATTTTGTACCCATAATTGGCAATTCCTCCTGCCCCTCCCATTAGCTCCCAGGAGCTACCTTCAATCTATTTTATTCTTGTTTTTTATGAGTTGAATCCTTTAAATGCCTCATAAAAAAGCTTATTTTCTTCTGTAGCTGGCTATTTTAACTTAGCATAATGGCATGCAGGTCAATGCATTTTATTGAAGAGGATTTCCATTCCTTTGAAGGCGAGATTACCTTCTGACCTGGTAAATTCTGTGGAGACTCTTTTATATAATAAGTTTAAACAATAAAAGGCTATTTCATGCCAGTAATGAAAGTTACTTTAACATACATAAAGATATGTGTACATACATGCATGTATACCACATGTGTGCAGGTGCCTGTTAGGACCAGAAGAGGGCATCAGATTGCCTGGAACTGTTGTTACAGATAACTATTTGTAGGGCTGTAGACCTAGTGAGATCCTCCATTGGGCACAGCCATTTAGGGACACGTGTGGTGGACCAGTGCTGGGCTGCAGGGAAGTGCTGAGACACTGCTCTGGGGTGGGAAAGTGCAGTCTGAGATGTGGAAAAGCCAGAGCTGGTTCTTGGGGTCCCCAGGCTTGCTATGAGGCTGGGGCCATGGTGTTCTTAGATTCTTAGACATCCAGGCACCACTGAGAGTCTTGGAGGAGCAAAGAAAGGAGTCAGGGGCCCGAGGGCTGGAGACAGCATCTAGCCTGAGGCCAAGGGATGGGGAACTGGGATGGGGGAGAGGGGAGCTCCAGAAATCCCTGGGGATAATTGTCCTTGGCTTGGTGGCAGTAGGCTTGGTGGCAGTTGTGGCTGGGAGCACAGAGTGGCCTTCTACAGGAGATTAGGTAAGCGAGTGCCTTCTCCATGGTTCCCCACAGTGAATCTTGATGAAAAGAGGCAGTCCATGGATCCAAACAGGTTATTGCCATAGCAGAAAATGGATTCATAAAACCATACCTCACTTCTCTGGGTGGGCCTGAGATTAAATACTTTTTGCAGGGAGGACTATCTGGGAAGAGAAGCTTATTGGCTAAGCCCTCCAAGCCTCTAGGTACCTCATTAGCATGGAGGCCTCTGTCTTGGGCTTATGTAACTGTGGTCACATCTCGTTTATGTGAGAAGCATGGCACATGTTTCTAGTCAGTAGTCTGGCAGCGAGCTGGGTGTCACCTAAGCCTCGAGTCTCCAGGTCTCGACCTGCTCTACCTTATCAAACTTCCTGGCATGGTTTTATGTCCCACAGCTCTTAACCACCCTAAAGGTGCTGGGACCTGAACTTGGGTCTTCTATAAGAGTAGGAAATGCTCCTAAATGCTGAGCCATCCACTACAGCCCCTAGCATGCATAATTAAAAATAAAATCCTACTTCATCTTAATTGCATCGGAGCTCATTCCAGGCTGTTAGTGAGCTCGGAGAACTAAAAGTGAAACCAGTGTTTTGCTAATTGCATTAAACATTTATGAATTCTTAGCTTGTTTCTTCCTGGATGATTGACAATCACCAGTGGATCAGCTCTGGCTCTCCGTGAAAGTTTGATCTGCTATAGTCCAGCAGGTAGAGCCTGTAGGAGACATGGTGGAACCAAGCCTTTAATGTACTTGCTGGCTAGTCATCGCAGTGTGGGTGGCTGCTGAATTTTCTCAGGGATGTTGAGTGTGGGTTTCAGTGGGAGCTTTGGGGGCAGATCATGCAGACCTTGTAGGAGTCTCCTTAGCAACAAGGCTGGAATTAACATCTGCTTGGTCATTCTCAGTACAGCAGTGCACTTGTTGCTATGAATGTTTGCAGGGGGTGAGGTGGGGTGGGGTGTGTGTCTAAATTAGGATCCCTTTGGCCTCCAAGGCTTAGTGTTCACTTCACTAGCCCCAGTCTCTGAATGACTGCTGAGGAAGATCATTTGCCCATTCACACAAACCACAGTGAGGGGCTTTTCTAAAGCCCATGAAACTCAGTTGTAAAACTTCATTTGTAATACACCTTTGCTTTGCAAAGAAATCCTTCTTAGGCAGATCTAGGGTTTATAGGGTGTGAAACTTACATGATTTCAGGCCCTTCTTTGACAACAAATAGAAAAGTACAAGAATCTTATTTAAAAATGAATAAATTTACCTCTACAAAGTATGTCAGTCTGGGCAGTTCAGAACTTCTTCAGTCAAGTAACTAGAAATGGCTAAGGAAAAATGTCCCTGAAGGAACATGGTGGAGTTCCTTGGGTACCACAGTCTGGCATCTGGGACCCCTCATTACCAGTCTGGCAAAGGGTGGGTCATTATCTCCACAGTAGACTCATCTTGACCTTGGGAGAACCCTTGGTCCCAGACGAGGCTACTTCTCAAAACCTTGTTGGAGAAAACGGCATGGCTATTTTCAAATGACCCTGAATTATGCCGGGGGTTTGTTTAAGTGGTAACGACACCTTGATTCTTTCCCTTCATGAAACTATGTCATATTTTAAATGACATTACAGAACCACTACAGTTATATTTAATATAATCTAAAATTATACTTGAACATTACTAGGTATGAGGATGTCTCAGAGGCACAAATGTCCTCTTTCTCTGGAAGAACGTTATAGTCATGAAAAAAGAATTCTATAAATTCTGCAACCTTAATTCCTAGTTCTCATTAATTTTTTTAAAAAGAGGTCTGACCCCAAAGATAATTCAGAACTGGGGATATGATGTAATTCATTATCCCCAGTGTTACAACTATTCTGTTATCAGATTTATATGCTAATAAGAGGGCAAATCCCTATCCATATGTTCCTGACTGAATGTTAAATCTTTAGAAGCCTAAGATTAAAAAAAGTTTTTAGTTAAGACAATACTAAAGACCCATAAGAATTGTGGGAGAATTTTACTCATTTTATCTGCCAAGGTTATTTAGAATTATCCTCTATCCTGGTCTTGTTACTTCCATAAATTACAAAATACATGAGTGTGAATAGAAAGGTGATAAAATGGTTTCCAAAAGGTTCATGGAACAAAATGTATTTATATTTTATAAATACCACAAATATTAGATGAAATGTCCCAGAGTGGATGTGTCTGTAATCCATGAGCTAAACCAACACTGGAGTGATGGAAGTGGCTTTTATCACTAGCATAGATCAGTACATTTTAACCACATGTCTTTGAACCAAACTTTCAGTCCCTTATTTTACTCATGTGCAACAGAGGATCATTACAAACATCTCGCCAAATGAATGGTTTAATTTGATTCTGTCATGATCTGATCATAGGACCCTCTATGTTTGCCCCTTGATAAAGTATATTTTAATATAGTGAGTGGGATAAAGATCTCTATTAGTTTTCACATTGCTGTGATGTAATATATGAAGAAACCAAGGTAAAGCAAACAGGATGTATGGTGTATATCCATCATGACCGGCAAGGCATGAGGGTGGGCATATGGGTCACTCTATGGATGCGGTCAGGAAGCAGGCAGAGAAGGTTTGCCTTCAGTTCCCTCCTTGGCTTCTCTCAATGATGGACTGTAACATTTAAGCCTAATAAACTTCTTTATCCCCAAGTTGCTTTTAGTCATGGCATTTACCATAGCTACAGAAAAGTACCTACATCAATGTGGTACCCTACTTCGTGGGATGACGCCAGCCACATTCAGTATGAACCTCCCTTTTCTGTTAAGCCTCCGTGGAAACACATATGCTTAGAAGTTTGTATCCCAGGCAATCCTAAATCCCATCAAGTAGCTGACCCAGACTGACTCACGAGTTCCCTTCCTGCAAGACTTGACATTCAAACAAATGACCTTTAAACCCTAATTACCCATTTCAGATCATCCAAAATCTATTATTCATCTCATAACGCAAAACTGGTCCATTCTTTAAAGTCCCGAAACAGCTTTAACAGTTCAAAAACAGTTCAAAAACATAAGTGCAGTTTCTTCTGAGGCTCAGGAATCTCTTAACTGTAAGCCCCTGTTAGGAAGACTATTTATGTCCTGATAACATCCAACTGGCAGGAGTTAGTGTGTCTATGCTCAAAGGGAAGAATGCAGATATAACAGAAAACACTCAGTGAATACAAGAACCAATTCTGCAGCTCACAGGGCTCAGGATAGGATCGCCCAGGTTCCAACAGCCTTGAGGAGTCTCACTACTTTAGCCCTATGACCTGTAGACACGTGGTCTCTCCCTTGGGCTGGACCCAACCCATGCTTCTGACTTTACTAGGTAAATTTCCCGTGCCCCTGGGATTTCTAACAGCCTGGTGTCTTTCATTTCTCTTAGGCTACGTTTTTCCAGCTCTGTAAAATAGTCTCTCAGGTCTTGCTTGCAGAGAATGCAACTTTGCTCTGCATCATTGCAGCTCAGTGGCTTTCTGGAACTTGGATGAAAACTTCTAATACTCCCTCATTCTTGCATTTTTCATGGCTGCAAAATAAGTACCACATGAATAATACTGCCAAGTTTTGATGCTGGCTTGAGATGTGGTCTGATCTGCTTGGACTACAGCTAAAGTGAACATTCTGTGCCTTTAAGGGAAACATTGTTGGTGGCCATTGCGGAGTAGGGCAGTTCTAGTTAGGTTCTCACCCTTCAAAAGTGATGTATCTTAAACTTACTTTAGAAGAGTTCTGTATGCAGAGTCACGTTTAGATTTAGGGCTGAGCTGGATGTGAGTGTTGGCAATTACTCACTTCTAAGCTTCCTTCTGTTTTGCTCTAGATTGCAGGAGTCAGAGACCTGGGAATTAAATGTAGAGTTCTGGGTTTCGCTGATGGTTTATCAGACAGATGCATTTGCCTTTGGAGAGGACGGAGCTGTCCCCCAGAGCAGCAGTGGTGGCTACTTCATGTCCTAAGCAGGTGTGGCTTCATCACTGAATGCGCTTCAGTCATCAGTTTGGAGGCTGCTGAGTACCTGTGGCATCGACAGCACTTTCCTGAAGATGCCTGACTTCTGGGTGGCAGCAATGGCAGCTTGGTAATCTCAGAATTAGAGTTGCAGAGTTGTGCCTGGAAGTTTTTTGCCCTGACTTCATTTCTGTAATCTTTATGACTATGTTATAGGCCTGCAGTCTACAACAATACTCAGTACCTTTGATTGCTATACCTTATGACGTTCTCAACTTTGACTGGTGTAAGTCCTGTTTTGTTAAGGGAGTTTTGGTGTGTGTGTGGTTGTTATGTTATCCCAATGAATGTTCCAGAGAGAATTATTCTCTTAAGAAATGAAAGTTTAGGAAAACAGCATTACTAGGTGGGGCATGGTGGCTCAGGCCTTTAAACCCAGCACTAGGAAGACAGAGCCTGGAAGATTTCTATGAGTTCAAGGTTACACTAGTCTACACAGTGAGTTCTAGAGAAGCCAGAGCTACATAGTGTGAGCCTGTCTTAAAACAAAACAAAATAAAATACCTCCCAACCAAATAAATAAAATTAAAATAAAAAAAATACAGGAACAATACAAGCATCACTCACACTCTCTTCTACTAAGAGGAGAACTGGCACCATTAGCACAGTTCTGGCTGACGATTGTCTTCTGCGCTACCCCCTAGCCATGATTAGTTTTTATCAATCTGACACAAATCTAGACATAAGAGGTAATCTTACTCAGTTGAGGAATTGCTTCCTTCAGATAGTTCTGTGGGGTGTTTCCTTGATAGCTAATTGATGTAGAAGGGTTTAGTCCACTGTGGGCAGTGTCATCCTTTAGGTCTGGACTATGAAAGAAAGGTAGCAGAGAAAGCAATGGAGAACAAACCGGTGAGCACTGTGTATGCATGGTCTCTGCTTCAGTTCCTGTCTCCAGGTTCCTGCCTCAAGCACCTGCCATGACTTCACTTCATAGTCAACTGTAGCCTATAAACAAAAAAGAAAACAATAAGAACAAGAACAACATCAACAACAACACCCTTTCTTCTATCAAGAGGCTTTTGGGCATGGTGTTTATCAGTGCAACAAAGAAGATAACTAGAACACACCCTCCTTGCCACACTGAATGCTCAAGTTACTGTCTCCCTCTTTTATGTTCATCCTCCATGGTTTAGAGGGAGCGGATATGAAGTCCTGTCTTGAGTAGCAAAGCTCAGTGAATTCTATATTTGCTTCAAAAGACTAAAGTTTGGACCTCCCTTTTACCTTGGGAAAGCAAAGCAAAGCATCAAAACCAGTGCTTTAACCCGTTAAGCTCTGCACCCAGAGCTTCTCTACTCTTTCTTTTTATCCACATGTGTGAGTTCTAATGCAAGATCAACCCAGCAAATCGAGTTTGAAAACCTTAGATTCCTGTTTCTTTTCCTAGTCAGCCCATTCTTATCCAGGTATGGCCCCCACCTTCTCTTCCTCCCCTCCCCCTTCCCACATTCCATTCCACTGTCTTAATTAGGGTGGCTCCACCTTCTCGTGGATTAATTTAGCTCCCTGACGGGAGCTTCTTCTGAACTTATTTAATGTATCTTCCACGTTGCATGCAGCCATTTGCTGCTCTGCATGAATTTCTTGAGTGTTCCTCATGTCATAATGATATTCAAATCTATTAGCCAATGAAGGGTCCCCAACCCTGAAGGGCACTCCTCCTCAGTCTCTGGGAATGGCTCTTCTCCACCTCCATCCACATATACTCCCTCCTACTATTGTCAGGTGAGGCAATGCCCTTCTTTGCTTTGTGTCCTTCTTTGGGACTATTACAATGCTTGCCATTTAATATATTTTTATATTAAATATTTTATATTAAAAATATAAATATATTTTTACAGACAATAATAGATGTGGGTAAAATATGACACAGTTTGAGACAGCAACAACAAAACATCAGATGCCATAATAATGCAAAGGTAACGGGGATTGATTCATTGGTTGGTGATAGACAGACTTCATGATCTCGTTACTTACCTCTGCATGTACATCATGGTTGTCCCCAGAGCTGCTTTGAGCTGTTCTCCTGTGTGCTTTTTAACCTACTTACCACCACAGTACCCATCCCCAATTCAGCTTTTAAGTGTGTGTGTGTGTGTGTGTGTGTGTGTGTGTGTGTGTGTGTGTATTCCTGTAGAGCCCAGAGGGGCATGTCATATGTCCTGCTCTGTTATTGTTTGCCTTATTCCTTTGGAAGAGAGTCTGACTAGATAAAGAGATAGAAGATCCCACTGTCTCTGCCCTCCAGCACTGAGGTAACAATCATACCTTGCTTTGTGTGTGTGTGCATGTGTGTGTGTGTGTGTGTGTGTGTGTGTGTGTGTGTGTGTATAACATGGGTACTGGAGATTCAAGCTTATATATGAATATTTGCACAGCTAGCATTTTTACTCAACTCCCATTTGTTTTTTTAAAGCAACATAGTATAATCCACTGGTTATTTATATAATTCTAATTTAGTGAACTATTCAATTGTACTAAACTTAGTATCACTCTGTATTTGAAATATTGTCTGAGTTATTGAGGTGTATCTGGATTGCTTAAATGTTCATTTCTGCACCATAAACCATGGTTTTCTTTCTTCATTGTAACATAAATGCAACTTAAACACATGAGGCAAGTCTATACTGGATACTAATTGTATAACAGGTGAATTCATCATGAATGGTCTGAAGCAAAAATGACCAGAAAGGGAGTATGGCAAAGAACCAAGGAGATGAAGGTGAAAGATGAGCTTTGCTCCAAAATTTACAAGACTAAAGAAAAGGTGGAAATTCTTCAGAATTCAGTAGAGGCTAGCATTCCTAAACTAGGGGCTAGTCTGACGCTCCCTTCTCCATGCTTGTTACTTGAGTGACACATCATCTTCTGTAAGGGACCAGGATGTCTCACATCTTCACTGGCTTCTAGTTGTAATGAGACCTCTGCCAGTTCAGTTTCTAATCCTCACACTTCTGCCCACACATGGCAGTTAGAAGACAAAATACAAATTCAAGTTCATCACAAATAGTTGGGCTGCTGTCAGGAGGCAAAGCTGCCTTAGTATCAGTAATTAGACAAAAAGCTTTGAAAACCTATGCTTCAGGAAAACCAACTATTCTAAAACAGCGCTGAATCTTCAACTTGATTTGAGAATGCGTTTGTTTGGTGCCTGTTTTCATAGCTGCTATGAGAGATGGGCTGTGGCAGTAGGGATGGTGCTGGGGCTGAGATAGCAGGTTATCTACTCTTCCACTCCATTCACAGGAGAAGTAAGAGCGACTGACATCACCCATCCTCTGATGTTTGATGAGTACTAATCGGCCTCATTTTCATATCTGGCACACGAAGTAAAACAATGGGAGTCACTTTCAGCTGTCTGCTGAATAACTTCCTCCTTGCTGTCAGAAGCCAGATTTTATTCGGGGTAGAGACGTTCCAAAGTCTCTAAGGCATGTAGGTATTCACCGTTGTTATAGACAATGAATCAGCCTTTGAGGAGAGCACTCAGTTTCTTGGGAGGAAGAACTAGGTGCCCATGCTTTTCACCAGTTACTCTCCTTTCCTTCCCCAAGGAAAGAGCTAGAGTTTTCCTGCAACCTTGGGGTGAAAAGCCTGAAGTACATGCCCACAGATTAGCACTTTGATCCTGCTGTCCCTTTTACTGACAAGGCCACCAAATCACCCTCTTCTTATTTGAGTAACTAGACATGGGTTTTCTGTGGCTTATAGACTGAGAAACAAAATAGCTAATATCTCAACTCAGGGATTAGATTTTTTTAAAAAGCTATAACTCTTCTTTGTTTTAAATCTAAAGGCTAAGGCTTTAGTATCAGTGTTTAATATTTGCTTCTCAAAATTATCCCAGATATACTGTTTACTTGATCTTGAATTTTGGTCTCAGCCATGCCCAGCTGCATCTGTCTGTGAAGGCTGGGATGCGGTGACTGTCAGGCAGAGGCAGCCATACTAGGATGTAGGATCTGAACCCACACAGGGCTGTGAACCAACAGGAGCATGACCTACCAATGGCAGGGACAGGGTTTGGGCTCTTCTTTATTCTGAACAGAGTTGCCTAGCAACTTGAAAAAAGTTGAGTATTTCAATTAGTGCTTACTGGTGCTTACTGTGTGATCAGTTCTGTGCCAGGGATTTCTCTTGTATGAACTTACTTAATCTCCACTTTAGCCCTAGCTAGAGAATGCCCTGTTTTGGAAGAGTAGAACCTAACAGGTTCCTTCATTGGCTGCCAGTTATACCCTGTTAGGTGTGGTGTAAGGCTAGTATATTAGTAGTTCTTCTCTTATTACTGTGACAAAATATCAGACAGAAGCAACTGAAGCAAGGGTCTCTTTGGGCTCATAGCCTAAAATAAACTCCACTGTGGTAGGGAAGGCAAATCTTCAAGAGCAGGCAGCCAGTCACATTGCATCCTCAACCAAGAAGCAAAGAGCAACAGATTCTGGGCCTTAACTAGATTTGTCCTTTTTATTTAGGCCAGAAACCCTGCCCATGGGATAGAACCACCCACATTTAGGGTGAGTCTTCCCTCTTCAGTCAACCTTCTCAGGAATGGATACACACAATGGTATGCTTTCTTGAGCATTGTAAGGCCAGCCCCGTTGATTGACAGTGAAGATTAACCATCCTGGGTGAGGGTATGGTCACCTTTGGCTGAGTTACAAGAGTATTCCTGTAGGCCCTTCCATTCTCCAGATTGAGGTCCCTGTTGTTTCTCAAGATGGGTTATGGAAGTTATAGAAGAGAGGTACATGTATTTAATCACAATTTTAGGGAAATAATTGACTTTTGGACCACTGGACCTTAAAGGAAAAGGCTCAGGCATAATGCTTCTGACTCATTCTGAGAAATTCTTGGCTTCCATGACATCACAGTGACCTGAGAGAAAGATGAAGACATTATAATAAGCTTACAGGATTGCTCAAAGCAGCTTCACTCAAATAAAATATGGAGATTACTAAGACTAATTTTTTTTTTCTAATTTAGAAGCATTCTGAAGGCTGGACCAATTTCTACAGTCCAAGATTGATTGATTGATTTGAGACAAGCTCTGTTAGTGTAGCCCAAGATGACTTTGAGTTCGAGATCCTCTTGCCTCAGCCCCCAAGTGCTGGAGCTACAGGCTCCTACCACCACTTCCGGCTCTGCCTAGTCTTGTAGTTTAGTATAGAAACAATAGCCTCATGCCATTTTTCTAAGACTTCCTACATTCTGATGAACAGGTTGTTAATACAAGCCATAGGCTAGAGTGGTGCTATTCTTGTCTGTCAACTTGACAACATCTGTAATTACCTAAAACCCAAGTGGTGAGGACACCTATGAGGGATTTTTTCTCAATTAAATATTTTGAGGTGAGAAGATACACCTTTGTTCTAGATCTTTTAAGGCAGGAAGATTGATTTACCTTTAACCTGGGCCACACCTTCTGGTGCCAGCATATATAAAGGACACAGAAGAAGGAAGCTTTTACTCTTTGTCTGCCTTCAAGTCGATTCCTTCACTGGCATTAGAGCTTACTTCTTCAGGATTCTGGCATATACTGAAGACAAGCTGCAATATCCAGCCTCTCAGACTGAACAACAACTGAATTCTTGGCCCTTCTGCTGGTAGACCAGATGGACCACAACCCCTAAGACATTCTAATAAATCCCGTGTGTGTGTGTGTGTGTGTGTGTGTGTGTGTGTGTGTGTGCGCGCACGCATGTGTGTATGTTTTGTAAGTTTTATTTATCTAGGGAACTCTACTCATACAACCAGAATCACTTGGCAATCTCATAAGAGCCCCATACCCCTGCTAACTCTCAGAGAACCTGTAGTGGGTCCAGAGTGACCACCTCAGGGCACTTGGCTCCAGGATCAGAGAGCAGATCAGAGGCAGAACTGCAATACTTTCCTCCTGCAAGGGTACAGGAAATATTAATGAGCATCTGGATGTGCACTTGATCTCCATCATCTGGGACATTCTGCAATGATTTCTACAGCAAGTAACTTAATTATCATGATGGAGAGCTAAGCATGCCACAAACATCTAGGACACACAGAGCTTACTGGAGGCAGCTCACCATGAGACAGCAGATGATGACATTTCCAAAGAGATACGGAATTAACCACATGACGAGGGTTTAATGAAACGCTGATGGAATCAACGTTTCTTTACTTGATAGGTGCAATGAATACAAATAAGACGACAGGTAGAATTTTTATTAGTGAGAAAAAACAGAGAGTATAGAAGAGGGTTCTGTAATCTGTATGCTAAAGCAGATGTTTTTAGAATGGTGACAATTACATATCAGCCTCTTGGTTCAGAAATTGAGTTTCGACATAAATTCTATTGCCTTTCAAGTATTAAAATAGTGTTTCTTTACAGCTTTAACTCAGGGACTGTGCCACACTGTGATTCCGAAGTACATACTAGGAAAAGGCTAGAGATGTGGCTCGGCAGTCAAGGTCACTTGTTGCTCTAGAAGAGGACATAGGTTCGGTTCCCAGCATCTACAAGGGGATTCGCAACCACTTGTACCCCTGATTTCAGGGCTTCTTATGCCCTTTGACCTCTGTGGACACCAGGCAGGCATATGGTGCACAAATACACATGCAGGCAAATACTCATAGACATTGTCTTTTGAAAAAGAAAAAGAAAAAAATTCATTGAGAAACAACTAGGATATATATTTCTGAGAGTTTCCTGAACCAGAGTCTACAGGTCCTTTCATATACTTGTATCTGTTTTTACTGTTGATGTTAGAGATTGAAACAGGCAATCACTACATCACAGTGCTCACCTCTAGCCCCACAGTATATATTCTGGATGAGTTTATGATCTTCTTGAAGAGGGATATGGAATGGTTAAGGACTCTAGGGTCACATGACGCTGGGGTCACATGCCCTGGGTGCTGTTTGACTCTGCCCCTGGTTAGATTCTGACCAAGTTCCTCATCTGGAAGGAAGCACCTGCCACAGAGGGTTGGCGTGAGGAGGAGTGAGTTACTTGGAGAACTTAAAAACAGAGGTCTGGCACATGGTACCTCACAAATGTTAAGCCCACTATTACGGGGCCAAAGTTCCAGATTTCTGGATTCAAACACTTTTTCTCATTCTTTTTCACCTGCCCTGTCCTTTTTCTTCTTCTTTTATTTTATTTTGGACAATTTCACAGTTAATTAGCACTTCTATCTTATCTGAAGTGACAAAACTAAGGAGAGAAAGTCAAGACTATCAGTTTTTACACTAATTATCACCTAGTTAACATACAGAAAGGTTGAAGGCATCAGCAAAAATGAGATACCAGTCTGTCATCACAATAATCTGTGTTCTCTCCAGACTACTGTTCTCCCAACTAGCCTGTTGATTCACTTCACTGAAGGATGACTGTCAACAGCATTGGCTTGGGATCTGGGCTGTACACGAGAGCTGGTGGGAATATGTTTTATGGCTGGTTTTTCTTTTTGTTTTTGAATTGTCTTTGTTGTGGCCTCACCCCAGATCAATATTCCTGAGGGTTTTTTTTTCTCCTTCTTTTCTTTCTTCCTTCCTTCCCTTACTCCCTCCTCTCCTTCCCTCCTTCCCTTCTCTCCTTCCTCCCCTCCCTGCCTCCTCCCTCCCTCCTTCCTTCCTTCCTCCCTTCTCTCCCTCCCTTCCTCCCTCCCCCCTTCCTTCCTTCCTTC
>NW_022196898.1:5494479-5500022 GCF_008632895.1 Mastomys coucha
TTAGTAGTTTGGAGAAGTGATCATTGTGATAACATTTGCCTACCATCCACATCGGTCTGCTTAATTCGGTTTCCTATGAAAATGTCTGTGGTGGGGACAGTATAAACTGATTATCTTCAGCTGTATGGCCTCACCAGGGTAGTTGGTGAGACCATCTACTTCCTACCAACAAGTACCAATGTGTCTTCTGAGCTGTGACACTGTCTGGATGGTCTGAAGTGCTATCCTGGGACTTGAATTCTGCTAGGAAAAAATAATCACTTAACTTTGGAGGTTATCATCATGACAAAAACCACAGCATCAGCACCACTGTCCAGTCATGCCCTTCTGCCTGTAAGAACCGTTGTCACTCCAATCTTCAGCACATTCCCTTTGCTTCCACAGACCTATTATATTTACATACATCTTGCCTTCTTTCTTCTGTTTTCAAAAAGGTATCCTTAATTACAACACATGCCTTTTCTGGCTCTTCTGATGTCACTGTTCAGTCCTCTTTCTGAAGCTGGTATTTTCAGTGTCTTCCTCTATGTCAATTTCTTCACCATAATCTGCAGGAAACATTCAGTTCTTCAAACCCTAAATCCGTGCTCTTGAATCTGCTTTGTTCTTTCACTGGCCCATTCCTCCCATTCCCATCAATTATGTCTACATGTTGTATCTATTTCTGCCTCCCCTGTATAAGCTGGTTCTTGTCTTCCTTTCTAGACTCAAGCTTCACCATTGGAGTCCCTCAATACACGCCTCAGTTGCCCAATCAGAAACACATTTTCTTTTCCTGTTAGGCAAACTCTCTGCTGCATTTGCCATTTGCCATTCCGTGTAGTTTTGTTCTGCCTATCTGTCTGTCTGTCTATCTATCTATCTATCTATCTATCTATCTATCTATCTATCTATCTATCTATCTATCTATTTATCATTTTGAGACAGAGTCTCACTATATAGGCCAGGCTGATTACAAACTCCATGGTTTTGATATGGGGGAGGGTTTCTCTTCCAGACTGTCATCCATGGAAAGACCTCTGAGTGTAAGGCATTCAAATACCTTGAGCAGTTCATCAAATTATACTGCAGTTATCCTTTCTGTGTCCTAGTCATGATAAGAACATGTGTTTTATCTCCTTATTAAATAATACTGCAATTACCTTTTATACAAGACATATCTTCTTGATCTCTTAAGATCAATACATTTTTCAAAAACAGCTGAAGCCTTTCTATTGAAGCTCTGACAGATGTTCAGAATGGTTTTAGGCATTAGAAACAGTGTAGGCATCAGAAACATTCCAAAGTCTAATGACCCCAGAATATCAGCATAGGTGCAGTTTCATGAAATGCACTTTGGAATGATGGGAAAAGCCTTTCAGCCAGTGATGATGATTCTAGAATTTCACACTGAGCAAGAAAGAGTGGCAGTCTGTGACCATTTGATAAAGAGAGCAGCAACCCATACCTTCTGGGTTGTTTGAACATCATTATAGTCATTCTTTTGGATTCCTTGTCTGGGAGATATTCAAGATTATTCTTAGTGAGGCTCATTACTACAGGGTTAGCAAAAAAATTTTTTTTGAGTGGCAGAGCATGTTGACTAGATTTTTTTCTGTTACTTTTGTTTCTGTGATTAGGTTGGTGAAATTCAAAGTTCAAAGAGATGACAGGGATCTTTTTGGAAGTGGTATATTGCTCACATGTATTTAGTATAGGTTGCTCAAACTCTTGCTTGGCATTGTACTATGATGTTACTTGCCATCTAGGGCTGCATTCACAGAAGGCATCTTGCCCAAGAGCCTCAAGTTGGGCACCCCTGATAAGTACTTAGACTAGTCCTTTCACTTTGTATTATCAGGGATACAGCATGGAATTGTCAAGCATGGAACACTCAGATAGACTTAATTTCAAGTACTTCCGGTATTTCTTAATGGTTTGTGACTGCTAAGTAACTTCCATATCTATGAGTTTCATATAATTAGACTTAATATCTAAGATTTGTGTGGCTGGGAATAGCACTCAGTAGGAGCTTAGTTAATGAACTACTTTGTGTGACTAGGAATAGTACACAGTAGGAGCTTAGTGAATGAGCTACTTGTTCTTTTCATGTGCATATCATTATTTCCATTAAGTAGCAGAACACTGTCAAAAAGATAACTACCAATTATTGTTCATGTAATTGAATTAAATGGGACTATAGTTCATTTGGGAAGCAAATATTACCTCAGAGTAGCTGTTTGTAATTCCTTTGGAGACCAGAAACCTCTTTGATATTTAAATGAAAATTGCGCAATCACTATGTATAAACTTCTAAGCATAATTTCAGAGAATTCATAACCCCACTGAAGAGCATCCATTTGCCCTTACTCCAGAGCCACAGGACAAGCCTTAAACATGCATGTCTTTGTTTTAAAACATCACATTTAGAAAAACACCTTTGTTAAGAATCATAATTATTGTCTATTTAGCTATGCCTACCAATTTTAGCTGGACACATGTTGGTACTTAATCTTTCCAATTTACATCACCAAATCTGGTTTTAGAAATAGATGAGAAAGCTAAAATATTTTCTAACTGTAAAGCTCTTTGGAAAGACATGTTCCTCTAGGGTTAGAGTCTGTGGGGTGATTGTCTTCTTTCTAATGTTGACCCGAGGTCAGGCCAAGTCCAGTGTATGTCTGTCATGATTAATGGATGATTTTAGATAACATGTCAAAAGCTAAGTGTTTATCTAGGTACTCAATTTACCAATAGCCTGGTAGCCTTAGAAGCACAAACCTAAGCCCTGAGCTTTCAGATGCAATGTGATTGCTTTGTAAACTATCATAGAGTATCATAGAGGCAGAGAGCAAGCTGAGCAGCAGGTTTTCATCTTTCCAGAGAACCCAGAATGCATTGTGGGCCTGGGGCACACTGATGACTTCATCTGCCTAGCTTTAAGAGGTATTTGGGTCACTCTTGCCTGTTGTTGTGCATCTGGAGTACAGTTTTCTTGACTGGGATGCCTTTCTTCCATAGACACAAATGCAAGAGGACTTCCAGCCCCAATCCTCATCTCCAGGGAACTATGGCAACCAATCACCCCTTTTCTACAACCTTCCACTTTTTTTCTTCAGGCTGTTTTTGCCCTTAGTAATTTTAATGCAATCTAAGCCCCTATAATCCCCAGCCTCCTCAGGAAATTTATAGATGTGACTGAAATATAATCCATCCTGGCATAAAACTGGAAATGAATCTGGTATTGAAATATGTGCAGACACGAAGCATTTTCCCAAGCTCCCTCCACTTTCTTGTAGAATAACTCAGTGGCCAGACATTTATGTAAGGCTTTGTACACCTGCTTTATGTGATACTGGGGGAGGAGAGAACGCCTTGATAGAGCAATCTGGTCTGTGTGCTGGAGTAGGATGGCTTCTTACAGTGTACCCTGGAGACCCATCTTAGCTGCAAGCCTCGGACTGTCCTGGTGAGCCTGTAATGATGCCAGGACGCCTTTCTCAACACAGGCTATGTCATTTCCCCCCAACATTTAAGCCTAGCCATTTTACCCCTCTCTGCTTTATTTTTTCCTCAGTTTGTTTTTTCTTTTTGACAGTTTTTACTGACTACCTTTCTTGCCTTTTGAATATGAATTAAGGACTGTCTACAAATAATTAATCAGGTAGGATATTTTTTTTAAAGTACAAAATGCAAACCAAGTATTTTTGAATCATTACTGATGATCTCTGAGTTCGAATCTATATTCTGGACTAGTATTTTTTGTTTATTGTAGCCCAGCTTTTATTATTTTTCTATACAGTAAATCATAGGCTATCTCATTTTTCAAATTTAGAAACAGAAACGCTAATCTGGGTGTTTTAAACTGAGGAATCTTAAAATAGTTTCAGTATTAAATTAAGATAAATGAGTATGCTCAATTTGAAAATTTAAATAATAAGGATTATTAAAGGTAATTGACTTGGCTTCTCTGAGAAGGTATTTCCCAGTGAAATGTAGTTCTCTGGTGTGTTCAGTTCAAATTATATTCTTTAATCAGAATTGAATCTTTGAAAAATTATAGGGAGAAACATAGAAAACATGTTGAACTCCCATTTTGCTTTCTATGTTAGGATGCCCCATTGTGTCCTAAGAAAGCAGTGTTCCCCATGTGATAGAGATGCCCGAGCTGGCTGAGGGGTAGATGTGCCATCCTAAGGGAAATGAAATGTATTTGAGAATTTGCCTTTTGGCTCCATAGCTCTAAGTATTTACCCATTAAAGTGGATTTCATGGATTATTCTTAGCCACCATGTATAGATCCATGGTAAAAGAGAAGGCATGAATAAAGAAGATTTGGCCTCAGATTTAAAATCTGAAAATTGCCATTTATGGATCTTTCCATTTTGTATACTGGATCCCGGAGAACACTGGAGATAAAAGAAACTATCAAGGTTTTAATCAATGAAAGAATCTACTGGATACTTTCTTTTTGTAAACTATTTGCGGAGTTTTGAGACCATAGTGAGAGTGAGTACATACTACTGGGTAATTATTGTCACATTGCTCTATAAAATAACCTTTATTCGAAGGTCCATCTGAGTTTTCATTTCATTGGTTGTATTTTTAACCCTGCATATTTATTATTATTATTATTATTATTATTATTATTATTATTATTATTATTATTTTATTATTATTGGATAGCTTTTTTTTACATGCTTAACTCTTGCGGTGAGATGGTAAGAACATTTGACATCCACTCCCATTGATTTGGGGTAATAAAATATACTCTTATAAATCGTTCTCAAAGATGGTGTGCCTAAGCTCTTTGACTGACCCTTCTATTTAAATAGAACTTTGCTCTGCCTGACCAACATCTCCCTCATGCCTCAAGACCAATAGCTACCATCTGCTCTCTGCTTTACTGACTCTGATCTTTTGGGTGCCAGGTGTCCCAGTTTTCTTTCTGCTGCTGGGATAATGACCATCACCCAAAGCAGTCTAAGGGCAGGGGCAAGGGTTAATGTGTTTTATAAGTTACAGTTCATTATCAGTGGAAACCAAAGCAGGAACTGAAGCAGAGACCATGGAGGAGTACTGCTTCTGGGTTCACTTCCTCGCTGTCCTTCAGGTACCTTTCATACAGAACCAGGCTGACAGGGATGGCGCTGACCACTGTGGGCAGGGCCCTCCCCAAACCAACAACTAACAAAATGCCACACAAGGAATGTGCTATAGGCTAAACTGGTGGAAGCCTTTTCTCAGCTGAGGTTTCCTCTTCCCAGATGACCCTGGTTAGATGTGCAGAAGCGTGCACATTTTGTGTAATACCATTTGTCCACTCTTAGAGTTGTGATATTAGAGTCCTTTCCAGAAGGTTCTGGCTTGTGCCTACATCTTGAAGACTTTTTACAAATGATTTCTTATAGCCCTCCCAGCTTCTGTGTTTCTGTGTGTTCCATGGAACACCTTTAATGTTGGCGTAGCTGTTCTTGTTGTTGCAAAGGATTTATTGGACTGTGAACAAGTTTTCTTTTCTACTGGGTGGAGTTGTAGTTTTCTGAATTCTTTTTTTTTTTTTT
>NW_022196898.1:5502711-5517702 GCF_008632895.1 Mastomys coucha
GAGCCGGGAGGGGTTGGGGGATCCCGGGGTCGTGCGTTGCAGGAGGGGCGGGGAGGCTACCGTTTTCTGAATTCTTTTAAAGCTGTTTGTGTCTATCGTATTTATGTTTCCCAGTCTTTAGAACACATGCGTCATCATGAACATCTAGAGTCTTTGTTCCTGAGATGATTTTATTTTCATCCTGATCCCTAAGTAAACAGAAAACATCAGTTTCTCCATAGCTATTCTGTTGCTTGGAAGGCGGAGTAAATTCTGCACTCACTGAGGGGTAGTCTTCTGTTGGGAAGCCTCAACAATTCTGAACCAACACAGAAATGCATGAGATGGGGAATATTAACCTTCAGTTTTCTGTGTTCTGGTGTGTTGATGATTGGAGCCCTGCTGACCTGGAACAGATTGCAAGTCAGCTGAATCCTAGATACAGGAAGAAGCCAAGTACCCAGGACAGCACGCATTTATTTAAAGAAAATTTGGTGTGTGTGTGTGTGTGTGTGTGCTCATGTGGAGACCAGAAACTGTCCTTGGATGTCTTTCTTGATATCTCATTCTTAGTCTTTCACACAGGGTCTCTCCCTGAGTCTAGAGCTCACCACTAGGCAAGACTGGTTGACCAGTGAGCTCCAAGCATCCACCCATCTCCACCGTGCAAATGTTGGAATGACAGGCTGTACCACGCATAATGCGGCAAAATGTAAAGTTTTATAAGGAAGAACTTGATTAGGTAAGCTGAAAGCATTACCATCAAGCATTTCTAATTAAGGTTCATAAAGAAAAAAAAAGTGAGATAATTCTAACCCATTTTCCCCTCTCCTCCGCAAAAATTCATAATAATAGAATAATGTCAGGTTTCAGGATGAGAAAACTGGAACATCTCAGGGACCCGAGGTTCCCTGCATAGTTCAGAACTTAAAAATTAATATCAGGTTCAAGTTTAATGCGGTAAATTCTACATTAATTATAAATTGATATATATCATAGCAATTATATTAATTAGCTAAATATAATGAAAGAAAATTCTAAATGCCCATAACAACTGGAAGGCCACTCTGAGTCCTAGACACACAGACCTTTCCTCTCACTCCTCCATTTCCAGTTCCACGGGGGCGTGAAGACAAGCTTCCCTGCCTGGGCAGCTGACATTTATGCAGAAAGCGGCTGGAAAATATACTAAATCTACTTTTAAAATACAAGAAAATGGCCATTGGAATTCTAAGCTATGAAGATGGAGAAAAATTGTGAGATACTATTTTAGTCACTTTCAAATGAGAAAGTATTTTTAGAAACGAGGATTTGGAGGCTGGCCAGATAACTTGGTGGTCAGAGCACTGTCTGGTCTTGCAGGGGTTCAGCGCCCAGCACCCACATGATAGCTCACAACCATTTGCAACTCTAATTCCAGAGAATCTGGCGCCTTTGCTGGCCTCTGTGGGCACAGCACATAAGTAGTGCACATACATAACTGCAGGCAGACACTCATACACATAGAATGGAAATAATACGTCTTAAAGAAGGAAACCAGATCTTCTTTCTTCTTTAGCTCTGTGTGGTTTGTGGGTCCTATCATAGGTCTTCTGAGCATTTGGGCTAATATCCACCTATCAGTGAGTACATACCATGTGTGTTCTTTTGTATCTGGGTTACCTCACTTGGGATGATATTTTCTAGTTCCATCCATTTGCCTGCGAATTTCATGACAACATTGTTTTTAATAGCTGAATAGTACCACATTTTCTGTATCCATTCTTCTGTTGAGGGACATCTGGGTTGTTTCTAGCTTCCAGCTATAATAAATAAGGCTGCTATGAATGTAGTGGAGCATGTGTCCTTGTTCTATGTTGGAGCATTTTTTGGGTATATGCCCAGTAGTGGTATATCTGGGTCTTCAGGTAGAAGTATTTCCAATTTTCTGAGGAACTGCAAGATTAATTTCCAAAGTGGTTTTTCCAGCTTGAAGTCTTACCAATAATGGAGTGTTTTTCTTTCTGGGTGAGTGGGTGGAGGAGCACCTTCATAGAGGGGAGGGAGGAGAGGGCAGATGGGATGGGGGAGGTCTGTGGAAGTGTAACCAGGAAGGGCGATATCATTTGAAATGTAAACAAATAAAATGATTAATAAAAATAAAGAATTACTAACTTTAAAAAGGAAGAAATCAGGATTTTAAATTTTTATGAAAATGTAAATGTAACCCACCTCTGAGACAAGATGTGACAGTATGGTAAGGACTGTCCTTCATGACCAGCAACAGGGCAGGAAAGATTGTCTGTAATAACCAGGAGGCTCGTCCCTGCTACAGCTACTAACTGATTGCAGTCTACCTAGGAGGAAGCATTCCCTGACTGTACATCTTGCCTCCACCCATTGGGCTTGTGCTTAGAGTGAGTGGTACGTCTTCCAAAGTCTTTTTTGTTGATAAAGGCACCCATGGCTTGTGGTTTAGTAATTGCTATAAAGCACCCACTAGGTATGAGGTTGTATAAGAAGACCATTTAAAATGTTTATTGTCATCTTCTTTGAAAGACTAAATAGGCATTAGTCATTAAAAAGGATTATTAGATTGGAAAAGTTTCTTAGTACAATTGACAGTTAATTCAGAAACTCATGACTGGGCAGAGTACAGAGAGAAAATGTTTGTGGTTGCTCAGCCTCCAGTGTGGTTGCTCAGCATCACGTTTCTGTTGCTCAAGTCTCCAAAGGGACAACTAGTCACAACTCAAGGCTCGGGGGCCATCATGGAAGAGGAAGAAGAAAGACTGTAAGAACCAGTGGTCGGGGGGAACAGAGTGAACCAGTGTCTTCAGGACATGGCACTGTGCTCAAGAACATTGTAATTCTGGGAATGTGGCTGTGAAACAGACCAAGCAAATGCTGAGAACATCATACAGAGAGGTGTGTGAAGCAGTTAAGGACTGCTGGGTATTTCAACACACCTTCACATAAAGGTTGGACAGACATGACACAGTCAGAATGTAAGACTTTATTTCTTGGTTTTGTTCTTGAATCTTGCAACTTCATAGCTATTGCTAGAGCATTTCATTGCTCTTTCAAGTAACCTAGGGCGATCTAGAGAGGAGGATGTGAGAGGATGAAAACAGGTATTTTAAAAGGTGAACATTACAAAAAAATACAGAAGGTTTAACATCTTAAGAGTAATTCCCCCCAAAATGGAAGGAGAGGCATTATCATAGAAATAACTAAAGAAAATTCTACAGGGAGGAAAAATCCATCCTTAGACCTAGGAGCCGGATGTACCCAAGACACTGTGCGGCCCAGCTCCAACTCAAGGACAGTTTTGAGACTCCTCCAAAGTCCCTCATACCAAAATTAAAAAGAAGAACAGCAAAACAAGATCAGATTAAAAGAAAACACAAGCTCTGGAAGCTTAGAACATTCCTAGGTGGACAACTTGCATATCCAAATTTGTACACAATCAAATACTCAGAAGAGCTGAGGGAGCACCGGCCGCAGTCTGACAAGCAAACTTATGAAACATTTGGCTCACGTTACTTTCTTCTAGGAATGAGCTCCAGGAATATGCTCCATGGAAAGGAACACCTAAAACTGGACAGCGGAGGCGCCACCTTGAGACGGTTTATAACTGAACCAAGATGGGGTCTGGGAGTAAAACTGTGAAGTAGATGTAGGGAAAAAGGCAACCATAATAAAAATTCAGAAAACTAAAGGGGAATATACTATCTCCCTGAGTTAGCAAGTCTGATAATTCAGGAATGCTAGAGGAGTAATTGCTGGAGCCATAGCCCGGATGAAGCAAGGGTGGGCAGATTCAGTGCTCATGATGATTAACCTTGGATCAATCACAGTGTCTCATCAACAGATCATCAATGGATCCTTGTCACAATAGAAGGGGAAGCTGAGTGTGGGTTTGGATGCCATTGGAGAAAACATTAAGTATTGAAGTATCACTGTTAAACTCTGGCTTAAATACAAATTGATGGGAGTGAGAGTAGCAAAGGGGATAGAATCTTTGCCACAGTTTTCTTTTATTTTAAGTTTATTGTTTTTTTGAGAATTTCATACTTATAAGTATTGTACTTACATCATTTTAATCTTCTCTCTTTCCCTCCATCTCCTTCTCTGGTCCCTCCTTTCTAATTCATGACCTCATCTCCTTAATTATTATTATTATATACATACACACCACATGAATGACCTACTGAGTGCATTTAATGTTCCTCATATGCAAAACTAAATGTTTAGGGATTTATCTGTTTAGAAATGTCTATTTGGGAACTATATAACCTATGAGGGGTGTCTCAGTTAGGGTTTTACTGCTGTGAACAGACACTATGACCAAGGCAACTCTTACAAGGACAACATTTAATTGGGACTGGCTTACAGGTTCAGAGGTTCAGTCCATTATCACCAAGCGGGAACATGGCAGCATCCAGGAAGGCATGTCACAAGAAGAGCTAAGAGTTCTACATCTTCATCTGAAGGTCGCTACTAGGATACTGACTTCCTAGCAGCTAGGGTTAGGGTATTAAAGCCCACAGTGACACACCTATTCCAATAAGGCTACACCTCCTAATAGTGTCTCTCCCTGGACCAAACATATACAAACAGCAAAGGGGGACTCATCTCTGAGTTTTTTTTTTAATCTAAAGTAAATATAATTTAAAAATAATTTTGACTGCTTCTCTTATTATCAAGGTCTCAGGTGGCATCAACTTTTCTTCTCCTACTAAAGTTGTGTCTCAAAGAATTTGTGCTGCAAATACATTTATTCTTATCACTATCCAGGCCTAAACTGTATCAGGAGGCAATGAGAACACTTGAAGCAGAGCGGAAGTAAATTACATTTCAGTGCAGATGGAAGGAAGGTACATAATCAAAACGAGCACAATGTTGGCATGGATCTTTAGAATACTGTCAAGAGAACTGAAGCAACTGCAGCTCTCAGAGGATGCAGATGAAAACGCACTGCATGTTTTTGAGCTATGTCCAAGCTAAGAGAACAAGGGCGAGACCACTCATTACTGGGGAGAGGCAGAATGACGACTGTTGATGCCACTGTAGCAATATGTTAGTGTTTCACTTTCTGAAGCTATTCACAAACAGCAGGATCTGAGGCTATTCACAAAGAGGCTGCGGAACAAAAAACTCATTTAAAAGGTTTTTTTTGGAGGGGGGAGGAAGAAAGGATAAGGAATGAGATGAAGCCGGATACACAGCACCCAGATACTGATGTCAAAACCTTCTTCATTTTGGAGGAAACAGGCCTGAAATTAGTCTCTGGGGCAATGAGTTCCCTTGGTTACAGTTCTAGAATCTGTGCACTAAGGGCACATCCTTTACTGAGAAGTGCAGCTAGCCTGAGCCAAGGCAGGAAATAAGCTTCCACTGTGTATCTTCAATCAGACAGAATCAATCAAGGTAGATGAAGGCTTACATACTCACCATATAATAAAATGTGCAAAATATAAAAATAGGAATTATTGAAGAATTCTAATAACACCCCAAATAAGGAATGTTGGAAGCCTAACATGGTGAACTTAAAAGCCTGGCAGTAAAGAACAATATAAAATGTCCAGGAGCAGGGCATCACTGTTAGCTTCCTAGTGTATACACCTTTTCCCCCTAGAAAGCATGTTGATGTGTAAAGAAACCCCGCAAACTACACACAATGCCTCCCAAACGCTGGAGAAGGCAGAATGTACTTGTATTTTTTTCTCTTTTGAATGAGGAATGGTGGAAGCAATGAAAACTCCAAGAGCTGGCATTGTCTGTGGATAGAAAGGCCCAGGCTGTACAGGAGAGAAGTTTGCAGCTTCTGCTCTGGAGTCAGATGAAACCTGGCTTATGTAGAGAAAGCTCTGGTGCATGACTTCTACCATCTTCCCAGGCTGCGGGAACACAGTCAGGACACAATAGGCTAAGTGTAAAACTATGTTGGAAGTAAAAAACATTTCCCACCAGGACAGAGTCCAAAGAGACCAAAGCAATACAGTGTCTAAGCTTGTCACGCCAAGCAGGACTACCAGTAGACAGCAAAACAAGGAAGCAGGATTATTATGTCAGCCCATGAAGCCTCTCTCTCTCTCTCTCTCTCTCTCTCTCTCTCTCTCTCTCTCTTTTGCTCTCTCTCTCTCTCCTCTCTCCTCTCTCTCTCCCCCCTCTCTCTCCTCCCTCCCTCTCTCTCACACACACATAAATACATGTACATGCATACATATATACACGTACATGGCATTCACACACATACACACTGCAAAGATGAAGTACTGTATCTAGAAAAAAAATCATAAACCAAGAAACAGAAGGAAACAAAATATACTTGTTTATACTATAGAATAACTTATTGGAAGTATTTAGTAAAACAAGAAAAGATAAGCTAAGTGAGATAAATAATAATCTAATACTTAGGGGAAATACAGAAGTGCAGTGACTTTAAATGAAATTAAAACAACAAGGAAAAAACCAGAAAACATTTAAATCAAATTTTGAAAAGGGAAAGGCTCAAGGTTATTGAGAAAATTAGGATGAAAAAATGCAAACTAAAATAAAAGAGACAAAGATAAGATGCAGAAGACAAACAAGAGTGTGCACTGACACCAAGCCAAGGATCCTATTGATGTGAAAAACCCAACAAATGGAACGTAAAATGCTGTCAGAGACAGAAGACGAAAATGCTGTTAGAGACAGAGACAAGATGAAATTTTAATTAGTGAAGGATTACTATGTTCTGGAAGTTTTTGCTTCAGACTATTTCCCAAGGACATTTGTTCGTGCCAAGGTGCTACACTCTGGAAATAAAAAAAGCATTTTTAATGCACACACACGGAGGCCCAAGTCACCCATTAGAGGCAAGCTCTATTGGGTTTGGCCTTATATGTTTCCACAGTGAAACAATTCAATGGGCTGGAGAAACAACTCAGTGGTTAGAGCACTGGCTTCTTGCTTAGAGGACCTGGGATCCGGCAGCTCACAACCATCTATAACTATAGTTCTCAGGGGTTCACACACTCTCTTCTGTCCTCTGTGGACAAACAGGCACACATACATATGTAATACACAGACATGCACATGCAAACCCACATACATATAAAAATTAAAGGATAAATATTTGTAAATAAAGAAAAACAATTTGGTTGGGAACCCACAGTATTCAAAACAAACGATTCAGGCATGCAGATACCAAGGGTCAGGCCGGGCGATGAGCAGTGAAGTTGGTTAACTATTGAATGACTCCTAAACCAATATAGAAGTGACATTTCCTGAGCAATACGTAAATATTATTGGCCTGAAAAGGGAAACTAAGACAGAAAACAAACCTTGAAGAGGGTCAGGAGTTCTCTCCACTCAACTCTCAAGAAACACTGAATGGCACCAACTCTGAGAGTTCCTTCCTGAGAAGCTGCTGCAAATCACATTGATAAGTACAGATCCATTAGCTTTGGGAGTTACTGAGACTGATAGATCCATAGCTTTTAGAGTCAGAGAAGCTAGAAGATCCATAAGCTTTTGGAATGTACATGATTTATCTGGGTTATCTGATCTCAGAAGAAAGGTGGGGGCACTCTGTGCCCCTTTGTTCTTTCATTGCCCTGAGATGGAAGAGGAGGGTTCAAGCTGGGAGGAAACCACAGGAACACAGCCCAGCACAGAGATGAGGGCTTGGAGAAAGGGTCAGGGTCACCTACAAACAGTGTTGTGCTCTATAGAACCGGACTAAAGCCATCCCAGAATCCCAAAGGAGCCACAGACTGGCTCTCAGCCATCTAAAAAATCTGATAGGGGAATTCTGGGGACAAAGAAGGCTGTAAGCACAGGAAATTATGAAGTAGGAGAATTTGGACTATACATCAACAAGCTTGAGGTCTAGAAAAATCCCTGAAAAGGCTGCTGCATGGTGTGTGTACTTTTCAGGGGGAAGGCGGCCACTTTTGGTGACATTTTTACATTTCTAGTTCAGCACTCAGAATAAATCTATTACGTGAGCATTTTTCTGAGCCCAGCATACTTTTAGACAAATGAACATAGGACCTGTGTCACGGGTTTAATAGATGTCTGAAGTAAAACTTAAATCCAGGATGTGTTGTTCTTTCTGAAAGAAAAAAAAAAGTAACTGATAAATGAGTTTTATCAAGATGACTGGCCAATGTCAATGTAACTTTTATTCACCAGATGGCATTGTCACCTTGGAGGCTTACTGCTGAATAAGCTCAACCTTTCTAGTTCTTTCTGAACTCTGGCTTGCTGGTTCCACTCAGCTGTTCTGGTCCAGATTCCTCTCCAAGCTGACCGATTCAATCTGACTTCTCGAGGCTTCTTGATGAATTGCTCTGCTTGGAAATTTGCCTCTGAACTCCCCAAACTGAATTCCACCAAACTCCTCTGCATTCCACTGACTGCACAGCTCTCACTGAACTGACTCAAACTCTCTCTGCACTGCTCTTAAGTAGCCTTTCTTTCATTTCAGTCTGTCAAATCTTTCTGTGATTTGTCCCTTTGTCTGCCCCACAATCAGGCTTCATTGTTTGAGATTAAAAGCATGTGGCACATCTGCTCTCCAGCCAGATCACACAGACCTAGAAGGTTTTGGTATGTTATCCCAAAGCAACCATGTTGCTGGGTTAAAATTCCTTTACAGGTCAAACTATCTTTAGTGCCTTCTTTTGGTAATGTAGACGTTTCTTGAACTTTCCAGAGACTGGTACATCCTTAGTGGGCCACACATAGAACGACCATCGTTTTAGCATTCTCATCCTCAAAGGATTACTGACATAATAAGGCCTAGGTAATAAAAAACATTATCCTAAGCCTGAGGCCATAACTTAAGTAATTTTACAGGTTTTTTTTTTTTTTTTTTTTTTTTTTTTTTTTGTCTTTTAATGATACATTTTCTGAGAGATAGAAGGGGATCAGAAATGTTTGGGGGGAAGCCTGCTGAAACCAGAGGGCAATTTCCAGAACCAAGTTATAGAGTGCTGCCCCATTAGCCACTCTCATGAGGGACTTGATAAAGACATGGAAGGAGGACAAGTTTATCAAGTTTACTGATGACAGAAAGTTGGGAGAGGAAGTGAATATGATTGATGATAAAATCAAGACTCAAAATGTTCTTGACAGGTTGGAATGAAAGGCAAAAACCAAATGTTCCTGCTAGTATTTACCTTCAAATATTCAAACTCCTGAGTACGGAATGGGAAGTGTGTCTTGGCAATAGTCTATGTGAAAAACAATGTCTATAACATAAGCAAATAATTCAGTGTAGCTGCTAAAATTATATTTAATTTGCACAGATACTATAGTGACATGCAAGACAGAAAATTATAATCAGGCTTGGTTTTTGCACAGATTTAGTTACAGCAGAAACTGTGTTTTCCACTCTGGATGTCCAATGTCAGTGAATTTATTGACTAGTTCAGAGCCTCCAGGGAGAGACGGCCATGAAGAGGAGACACAGCCTTCAGGTGCTGAGGAACCAGGGAATCCTGGCACTCTGAAAGGTCACAGAGTAAATAAATGCCTTCTAATGTTTAAGGGACAGATGTCCATAGTGTGAAATATATCAAAATCTTATCCAAAATGGTGAGTTTTGCTTAGTGTTGAACTAAGAGAGAAAAAAAATGGTAGAAAGCAGGATGGGAGGATTTCAGGTTGTAAAGAAGAGTTACCTGACAGAGTCATCCACTGGAGTCACCGGCTAGCTTTCAAAAGGACCCCTGAGTTCTCACCTAAGTGTGAGTGTCTAGAGAGGGTTTCTGTACAGAAAACAGAATCAAGACTTTCTCTTTACTTTTTGTTACATCTCACTGATGACTAAGGATATTCAGTGTTTTCTCGTATGCTTGCTGGCTCACTCTTCTTTTGAAGACTGTCTGTCCATTCCATTAGCTTTCATATTGATTGAGTTGTTTGGTTCTAGATAGTCTCCCAAGTTCTTTATGTATTCAGGCATTCATTCTATGTACAGCTGGTAAAGCTATTATCCCATTCTGAAGGTTGTCTCTTCTGCCTGCTCTAGTCAGAATGTCTATCAACAGAAAATAAACATCAACAAATGCTTGGAGGGAAATTTTTAACCACTCCTTATGGGGATTAAATTGGTGTAGCCATGATGGAAATCAGTAGGAAAGTTCCCCAGAAAACCCAAAGGACTACTGTTGGACCCAGCTGTAGCACTCCTGGATAGACATCTGAGGGACTCAATCAACACATCACAAGATACTTCCATATCATGGCTTATTGTACTGTTTCCAACAGCTGAGAAATGGAACCAGCCTCAGTAACTGTGGTGGTTGAATGGAAATGGCCCCACAGGCCCTAAGGATTTGGATGCTTGGTCATTAGGGAGAGGCACTTTAGAGGGTGTAGCCTTGGAGAACGTGGAGGAGGGTGGGGCTTTGGGGTTTCAGAAGCTCAAGTAAGGCCTAGTGTCTTCTCTTTTCCTGCCTCATGCCAATGTGAATGTAGAACGTTCAACTGCTTCTGCAGCACCATGTCTGCCTGCAGGTTACCATGCTTCCCACCAGGACAATAATGGAAATAATAAGTTTCTGAGCCAGCCTCAATTAAATGTTTTCCTTTATAAGGCCATGGAATATCTTTTCACAGCAATAAAACATCAACTAAGGCAGTATCTATCAATGGATGAATGGATAAGGAAGATGCGGTTCATATCCACAATGGAATTTTACTAGGCCCTGAAGAATCAGTCATGCTTTCTGCAGGAAAAAACATGTGCAACTGGAGGTCATCAGAAGAATGAAGGAGCCAGACTCAACCAAACCTCAGCTTTTCTCCCATTTGTGGAGCCTGCATTTTACGTAATAACATAAATTACATGTGTGGCATGGAAATAGAGCAGAGGCTGTGTGAATGAGTGGGATTAATAAGAGGAAGTGTGTGGAGGAAATGTAAGCAGTGGGCGAGTGCATGTGGTCAAAGCACATGATGTACCTATGTGACAAATGTCTCCATGGAACCTACCACAGTGCACAATGAATAGACACCAATGGAGTTTTAAAATAATTTTTAAAATCCCTCTGGTTTGTGGCCAGGGAGGAAGTCCAGCACTTCTCATTTGCTGTGTCCACCAAAAAAAAAAAAAAAAAAATCATTTTTTTTCCTCTAATCAACTTCGCATTTCCTTTCTGCCATCTATTTCCTTCTGGAAGCATATCTGTGTTCATGAAGGCAAAGATTATCTCGCCCCTCTGTCACACATGCTATTTCATAATGTACATATTAACGACACTAGTAAAAATCAACTTTTTCCTCGGGTATGAGATCTACAGAAGGAGTTGGCCACGGAAACTATTTGAAATCATTAGAACAGAGCACCTTTGTCTTTATGCAAGATATCTCCAAGTAGATTTCTTCCTTTTCAGTATAGAACCAATTGGATTTTTTTCTTAGTGTAGTAGTTTGCTAGTGACTACCAACAGTAGCATAGAGCGAACCACTCAGTGTGTGCACTCTGTAAGCCCTGGCTTTTAACAGACAGGCACTTCCAGGGGAAGGCCCAATGCAGCCCTTGAAACCCAGTACATAATTAGATTGGCAAGAACAAAACTTTTAATTACTCAGGTCTGAAATTTTCCTTTAGAAACTATTTACACATTCTACAGAAGGGCCCTGGGAACATGGTGCTGGGGTGGGGGGGTAGGGTTGCTCTTCCAGTGTGTTCTATCAACAACTCTCCCTTGCCCCTTCTCCTTTTTCTCCTCCCTGATCATTCCATCCACCATGACACCTATAAAACGGACCCTATCTGAGGTTTTACTCTGCTTGTGATTTTTTTCTAGTAAGCGTTTGCTGTTGAGCACTTAGTATGAGGCAGACCCTCATTTTCTTGGGTTCCAACTTAGAATTCCCAGAGCAAGGCCTATCAACAATTTTGTGAACTGGGTTTTCTCCTTGGAAACATGATATGAAAGTGAAGAAATGCATCTAGATTGCAGTTTGATGAGCAGTTTATAATCTAGCACCATGGAGCAGTTGGTCTGGGGTTCTACACTGCACTATGAACAGCACTGTGTCTGCTCATCTCTGGAAGGAGAAATCAGGTCCAGAATCAATATTCATGAGCTCCTGCCTGATCGGCAGAAATCTGTTCTCTCCCAATCAATCTGCATTCCTTCCCCTGGCTCTGTCAGCTATTTAACAAGCTGCAGATTGAATTCCATGGTCTTTTTGTAGGTTCAAATTGCTATTCACATCTGTCAGCCTTTGCTTACAAAATGATCATTCACCTCTCCGGGGAGAAGCCAGCTATTTCTAGGCAAGGTGCCTGTCACCTTGAAGAAAATATTTTAAACCCATCAAGGAAATAAAGGGAGAGTGCTAGAAGAGTGTAAGAAGCACAAGATGGTTTTAATTTTTAAAAGTCACTAACTAGCCTGGCTATTGCAAGAAACTTCTGGACTCCAAGCATTACTTCATATTAGTATGACTTTCATACCTGACTTTGAAATGAAAGATTCTGTCTCTTTAAAAACAGAAACCATTGTATACTTCGTGTACTCTGTGTCTTTATAAAGAAAGAACCTTGTATTAATACCTAATATTTCAGCATTTGTCTCTGGGGCGGCTGTTAGTGATGAGTGGTGTCGTAGCTCTCTCTTAGTGGAAGACAACTTCTAACATTGTTTGAAGCTTCTCCTTGTGAGAGTTAAGGAAAGAGGGAGTCAGCATCCAAGGGGTGTAGTTTGTTTTGTTGAGCAGATCATATATCTATTTTTCCTGATGTGTGTGCCCTTCCCATATGCATTTGATTTTAATTATACAAACTCCCAATTTATGCTTAAGCATAAGATGGTATATAGAGGGTTTTCCTTGAAAGGTTACTAGAAGGCACTGTTTTGTATTATGAACACATATTCAAAGCCAGTTCAGGCTCAGCCAGCCCCTCCAGGCTTTATATCTGGATACATTCAGAATATATTTGAATAACAACTCTGTAAATTTGATTGTCAGCTGGGACAGAGAAACTCATACTATTTAGAGATGGGACTACATGCAGCCTAATGCAAGTAGCAGGAGGAGAGATTCTGAGGTTGCTAGGTGCATGGATTAGAAGGGTGTGTGTGCATAGTATGTATTGCACTAGGCAGCCAAATACATTCATACAAGAAGACTTTGTGTGCAGAACAAAAACCAGATGGGAGTCCCAAGTTAAACTATCACCCATTTTCTCCTGCCTCAAGGCCACTGAGAGATTCTGTCTCAAAGGAAGTAGCTGTCTTCCTGTGGTCTCTGCATATACACAACCATGTATGCACACCTGCACAAACATGCACCTGCTTATGTGTACACACATACACATGTGTGGCCCGCGCAGTCATCTTGTCAGCAAGAAGACACGCGGACACTAGGATCCTTCTGCAGCAACCGTTTTATTGCCTCCTCCAGAGGAAAAAGGGGCCGAGCCAATAATCAGCACTGCTTATATACACCACATTCCGGGGTGTCTGCCCATGATTGGCTGTTCCCTCATCACCCCACGTGACGCCCCGGGATGGGCCGTGACTAGGCATCTTTCACTCTATGCACATGCGCAGACAGTTCTCTATGCACATGCGCAAACAGTTGTTTACCAGGAGTTACAGCAGAAGTAGGCGCCATCTTGTCATGGCGAATGCCTCTCCCGCTCTCCATACACATGCACATACAATTTTTAAAAATCTGCTCATATTAAGTGTACAGTTTGATGAGATTAACAATATATTCAGTAATGGCCATATCCCAAGCCACAGGCAAACAGAAACCTGCTTGCTGTCATTATAGATTTTTTTGTCTGATAAGAATTTTGAATAAGCACAATTATATAATAAATGGCCTCTTCACTTGTAATTTTCCCAAGGTTTATCTGTTCTGCTAGCTACATTACAGTCTAGTGCTTTCCATTGTCTAACTATATAGCTATGACCATTCCATGACTGGTCACCATGGCTCTTGAAGGATAGAATAGACTGTTTTTAGTTTTGAGCTATTATCAATAGTAGTTGAATGTTGCTGTCTGGAACATTTTTGAGATAACCCCTTTGAAATCATATATTTATATATGTGAATATGTATGGATGAAAACTTAAGAACAGAAATATTGAAAAGCAGCAGATGGCCAGTAAACATTTAGTTCCATAAGAGAGTCTGAGTTGCCTTTCAAAGTGTGACATTTTCCACTTGAAGGATCATGAGAGTTGACTGTATTGTACTCTACTCCATATGGTAGCAAGTTATGGGTTGAATCTTTGAAATGAATGCCTTGATCTCACCCAGTATGCATAAGACCTGGCCAAGCTCAACCCATACCAAATCCCAGGATAGAGAGGGGAGGTGAACATGAAGCCCCACCCCTAGCTGAATTACTATTGGCAATTTATAGCTGCCAGGAGAGGGAGAGTTGGTTCTATTTAGTGGGTAACACCAACTGTACTTGGTGAGTTTAACAAAAACAAGACACAAAGAGGACATTTAGGTGGACATGGAGGAGTGTGAGTGGGGATGAAAATGATCCCAGACCACAGTGCAAAGTTCTCAAAGAACTAATAGGAAGCTTTTCCTGAGGGCAACCTTCGGTGCCGATATCTGACGTTCTATGTTCTAATACACAGAAAACACTACTTAAAGGGACTAGAGAGGCCCAGTGGCCACACACACACACACACACACACACACACACACTACAAAAATTATATGTTATTTAAGTCCCTAACTGTTTATTTGATGTGAGTCCCTACCCTTAATATATAACCACTTTTTCTTTTTTTTTTTCTTTTTTTTTCTTGTGTAATTTTTTAAAAAAACTTTTATTGCACTATGATAAGAAAAGTTACATGATTTCAATTTATCTGAATTTGTTAACATTTAAAAACATATTTTAATTAAATAGAATTGAATTACATTCTTGTTTTCCTTTTGTACCACTGCTCCTCCTAGAGATCTCCCCTTCAATACCTAGAATATCTTTTTTATCATATTCCTTAAAATTTATAAAATATTATAACAATAAAAATAAGTATTATAAAA
>NW_022196898.1:5518530-5610663 GCF_008632895.1 Mastomys coucha
TTAATTTTCATATTAATATATTAAGAAAAAGTAATTGTCACTTCCTGTTGTTTTTGTTGTAAAAGGTATAACCACTTTTTCTACTTTCCCACAGGGTATGAACATCTAATTTTACCACCTCCTCACCAACACTTGACAAGGTTTTACAGTATAACGGTAACAAATGGTGTTGATCTAAACTTTTTGAATGGATTAAACTTTGAAACTGTGCTTTGAACAGTTGAGTTACAAATTTTACAGCAACTACATCTCAATTACTTTTTTCCAAGCTCAAAACAACAAAACAAAACAAAACCTGCCCCTGCACCTTCAGATAATCAATTTTACTTCAGCCTTAAATGTGGCTCTTGAAAATGGTACCTCTGTTGTGTGGACCACAGGTCCTCAGCACTGCCCTAGAACAGCACTTACTGTTCCAAGCTGCCCTGAACTCCTGCCCTGTAACTGCGTGGAGCACAGTCCGGTCTGCCCTTCATGTCTGGCTGCCATGAGTGCTTGTTATATTGAATGAAAGCTAATTATCATCCTTGAAAGCCCGTCAAAAATAGTGTTACATTCAGAATTCTGATGAAGCTTTTCATCAGGGTAGGGCAGGCACAGGATGCACTTGCTAATTCCCTCATCAAAGTATTGCTCCGAGCTGATGGTAGAAAACCAGTGTGAGCAGTCAGTTACTAGTTCCTCTGAGAGGCTTAGCAGAGCAGAGAGGTGAAGAAGCCCAAAGTCCAAACATGGGTAAGTAAAATAGGAAAAAACACCAGTCAAAAGTATATAAAGAGGTTATACCATCTAAAATTTGTAAAACACAAGCAGCAGACAACTCATGAAAACTCAAGTGGGAAGCGATTGATAACTCCCAGGAAGTGTAGCACTGTGACTCTTACACTGGGAAATTGACCTTGTAAATATACTGTCAACAGCTTACTTTAGGGGGATGGGGAGGCAAATTCAGGTGTCAATTTGTCTGGTCCATGAGATGCCCAGAAAGCCATTCAACATTGTTCTCTTGCTATTTCTGCCAAGCTGTTTCTAGATGAAGTGAACTGATTTAAGGTCGATTGAATGAAACAGATTATCTTCTTCCATCTGTATACTATATATAAGAAGTTAATGTGATTAATGTATATAATAATTTGATGGCCCTACTGTGTGTGCAGAGTGGCTGTTGATGGTGATGAGAAATGTTATTTATCTGTAAATTATAAGCCATCCCCATCTTATTCACTGCATATCCCTCTGACATAGTTTCAGTGACCAAGACATTGAAGACTCAAGTGGCCACCTTTGTGGTGCCATGTCTGTCCTGGCATCTGATTGCTTCAGAGACTTCACCCTATTTCACAAACCACTGTTGACAACTTACTACTGTAATCAGAGAGGAGATCTTAGATATTACAGCATCAACAAATTACAGTCTGGACAATGGGAAACGAGACATATGCGGGAGTGATTGAACACAAGACAGGATTCTTTCCTCTCTCGCACTGCAGCTAACTGTACAGGACTTATGGGGAGGGGCTCTGTTAAGGTGCCTAGGTCCTCATGTATCCTAAGCATGCTACCCCTAAGCTATCTCTCCAGCCCAGAGTCATCAACCTTCAGGAACATTTGGGGGCTGAAGACAGAATCCTCTAAGAAGTTGCAGTACAGCTGGAAGGAAATGACAGTAAGAAGTGATGCATTTGCTGAGGAAAGTGGGGACAGCAAGGGACAGTGGGGGGGGGGTGCAGAATTCTGAGTAAGAAGTAGACAGCTTAGGAAACAAAGCTTGTGGATGTCTTCAAGGGTGAGCTTTAGAAATCAGGTTATAAGTTTCATCTAACAAATGAAATGCATTAAATCCGAACAGCTGCTTTCTCGGAGCTTGCTAATTTATAAAATGGAATGTTTTGGCCTTTGGAGAATTAGTGTCAAATGTGAGGTGAATGTAGACTATGGCAAGTGATGTCTTAAACACATGATTTACTGTGTTTCAATGATTACAAATATTGGGCTTAACAGCATGTTGTTTTCCATTACCAGGATGGATTTCTGTCCCTCCTTCCCTTCCTCCCCCTCTCTTCCTAAGACAAACTGGTACCAGGATAGTGGGGTATTGCTATGACAGACCTGGCCATGTTGGTTTTGGGCGGATTGTGGGAGGACTTTGCAACTTTGGGCTACAAGAGCCGTTGAGTGTTAAGAGCTCAGTGGGATGTTCTGTGGGAACTTGGAAGATGAGAATGTTGAGAGCAGTGTGGAAGATGGAGGCCTGGCTTGTGACTTTTCAAAGGGAAGTTTAAAGACTCTGTGAGCCATTTGCTATTTTGAGTTAAGATTCTGTCATTCTGGTCATTTGGGGCTGAAAAGTCAGCTATGATGAACAAGAGAACAGCATCATTGAAGTGAAACCATTTACATTGCTAGGACAATTGATGCTGGTTAGATGGAGCTAGGAAATTAGCTGTGATTAAGAGGAGACCGGCATCACTGAGGTGAAGTGTCCTGGGAAGTGTTTCCTCACAGTAGCATATAGAGGCTGATTCCAGAGGCGGGCAAAGTTGTACCTCACACTGGCAGCCAAACTTGGTATTGTTAAGAGTCACCCAGGTAGTCTTGGTTTTGAAGGCATGAAGGGGTCATGAAGAACAGCTGAGGCTTGGCACTGTGAGAGGCCAGGAGAGGGCACTGGTGAAGGTACAACCTTCGTGGCATTTGAGGCCCCAGAATTGAAGGGTTCATACAGAGAAGCTGAGGTTTGGTACCATAAAGAGATCCCAGGAGAGGCTATTGATGAAAATGTATCCTAGTTGCAGCAGAGGACCCCAGAGTCTCAGAGATTCCAGTACCATGGGGTGCCCACCAACAAGAGCATTAGCAGTGAAATGGAGCCAGTCAGAGCCTAGAAGTCAGGCTGTGTGCACTGCATAGGGCACAGCCAGAGAAGTGACCCAAGCCCATTGCAGGCGGCCAGAAGATCATGAGTGGATCCTAGATAACTGGATGCTGAGTTATTTACACTGCTAGAATTTGGTTTTGCTTGTTCAGATTGTGACTGTGCACCTGGTTCTCCCCTCTTGAAGAAAGGAAGTATTTAACTTAGTTTTAATATTACAAGATCCCACAGTTGAGAGACTGAATTTTTAAATAGATTTTTAGGTTTTAAAGGAGATTTCAATTTTTAAAGAGAGTGAATCTTGAAGTTTTTTAATTTCTAAAGACTGTGGGACTTTTAAAGTTGGTAAAAAATGTTTTATGTTATGATTTTAATGTTAATATGTGACCTCAGGGATAAAAAGAAAGGAATGATTATGGTTTAACAGTGATATGTTTATGTGTAACATTGACAGAGGGTCAGTTGTCCTGGCTGCTTGTATGTCAACTTGACACAAGCTAGTCATCTGAAAGGAGGGAACCTCAATTGAGAATATGCCTCTTCAAGATACAGCTGTAACAATATTAATAAAATCCAAATGGCATTAGCATAAAAACAGACACATTAATCAATGGAATCAAATCCAGGACCCAGACATAAATCTACACAATTAGAGACTCATGATTTTTGATAAAGAAGCCAGAAATATACAGTGGAAAAAGAGAAAGCATCTTCAACAAATGGTGCTGGTCTAAATAGATTTCTAAAAAGATGTAGAAGAATGAAAATAGATCCATACTATCACCTTGCTAAAAGCTCAAGTCCAAGGGGATCAAAGACCTCAACATAAAACCAGAAACATTAAATCTGATAGAAGAAAAGGTGAGAAATAGCCTTGAGCACACTGTCACAGGAGACAACCTTCTAAGCAAAACAACAATAAATCAGACCCTAAGATCAATAATTAATAAATGGGACTTTGTCTAAATTAGGGTCTCTTTGCTGTGAAGAGACAGCATGACCACAGCAACTCTTACAACAGAACATATTTAATTGGGACTGGCTTACAGTTTCATAGGTTTGTACTCATCACGGCAGGAAGCATGGCAGTGTGTAGGCAGACATGGTGCTGGAGGAGCTGAGAGTTCTAACATACGCAGCAAAAAGAGACGGTAAGCCACACCAGGTGTAGCTTGAACATAAGAGACCTCAAATCTCACTCCCACAGTGACACACTTCCCCCAACAAGGCCACAGATACTCCAACAAGGCCACACTTCCTAATAGTGCCACCCCTATGGGCCAAGCATCAAATGTATGAGTCTATGGGGGCCACACCTATTTCAAGTACCACAAACTTCATGAAACTGAGGTCTGTAAGGCAAAGGACACCATTAAAGAACAAAACAGCAGCCTACAAAATGGGGAAAGATCTTCACCAATCCCACATCTAACAGAAGCTGGTATCTAAAATATATTTTAAAAAATCAAGAAACTAGGCATCAACAAACTAAATAACCTAGTTTAAAACCGGTATACAGATCTAAACAGAGAATTCTCAGCAGAGGAATCTCAAATAGCTGAGAAACACTTATGTTCAGCATCCTTAGCCATCAGGGAAATGCAAATCAAAACTGCCTTGAGATTCTATCTTACACCTGTCAGAGTGGCTAAGACCAAAACCACAAATGAGAGCTGTTGAGGGTGTCGAGCAAGGGGAACACTCCTCCATTGTTGCTGGAGTGCAAACCTGCTCAGCCACCTTGGAAATCGATTTCGAAGTTTCCCAGAAAATTGGGAATAAATTTACATCAAGATGCAGGCATACCATTCCTGTGTATGTACCAAAGGGACTCTCCATCCTACCACAAGAAATCTTGCTCAACTATGTTCATAGCTGCCTTATTTATAATAGCCAGAAACTGGGAGCAATTAAGATGTCCCTCAACTGAAGAATGGATTTAAAAATGTGGTACATTTACACAATGGGGTATTATTCAGCTGTTTAAAAAAAGTGACATTATAAAATTTGCTAGCAAATGGATGGAACTAGAAAAAAAATCATCCTGAGGTAATACAGACCCAGAAAGACAAGCATGGTATGCACTCACTTATAAGTGGATCTTAGCTATTAAATAGTAAATAGTCAAACCGGGCAGTGGTGGCACATGCCTTTAATCCCAGCACTTGGGTGGCAGAGGCAGGCAGATTTCTGAGTTTGAGGCCAGCCTGGTCTACAGAGTGAGTTCCAGGACAGCCAGAGCTACACAGAAAAACCCTGTCTCAAAAAACCAAAAAGAAAAAAAAAAAGAATAGTCATGCTACAATTCACAGGCCTAGATTAGCTAAGTAACATATATGGAGAGCTTAAAAGAGGGTACAAGCATCTCCCTGGAAATAGAAATAGGAAGTAGAATAGATTCCGTAGGTGGACTGGGGACAGGTGGGGATGGGAACAGAAGGGATCAGGTACAGAAGTGGAAAGAGAATACTGGGAGAAATTACTGGAATAGGGAGGGCACCTTGGGGGTGAGGTTAAAAACCTGGTACAATGGAAACTCCATGGAACCTATGAGGGTAACCCTAGTGAAGATTCCTAGTAATGGGAGATATGGAGCCTGAACTGACCATCCTCTGTAACTAGGCAAGGCCTCAAATGAAGGGATTGCAACACCAACTCAGCCACAAAACCTTTGACCTATGGTTTGTCACACCTGTAAGGTAGGATGTGCAGTGATTGGAGCCTAGCATAATCATCAGCAGAGAGACCAAAGAGGCTTCATCCAGCAACCGATGGGAACAGTTCCCACAGCCAAATATTACACAGAGCTCAGGGAGTCCTTCAGTGGATGGGAAGAAGGATTGGAGGAGCCAGAGGGGTCAACGACACTGCAAGAACATGGCCCACACAATTAACTGACTAGGACTCAAGCGAGCTCACAGAGATCACAGACCCTGTATGGGTCTGAGCTAGGTTCTCTGCCTATATGTTATGGTTGTGTAGCTTGGCGTCTTTGTGAGGTTCCAAACAATGAAGTGGGGGCTGTTTCTCCACTGTCTTGCCTGCCTTTGGAACCCCTTTCCTCCTACTGAGTGGCCTCATCCAGCCTTGATGTGAGAATATGTGCCTGGTCTTATTGTAGCTTGTTATGCCATATTCAATTGATGTCCCTGGAAGACCTTCCCTTTTCTGAGGGGAGATGGTGTGGGATGAATCTAGAGGAAAGGGGAGGTGATGGGGAGAGACTGGGGGGATTGTAGTCTGGGTGTAATATACAAGAGAACAATAAATAAAGTTGAAAAGAAGATTCTCTTTGGTAAGGGACATGTTTCTTCATCTCCCATTCCTGCTCTTTTCCATCTTGGAACATACAGCTTGCTGTTAGAGTAGCTGCTTTCATGCGAATTTGATTTCTTTCTTTTTAGTAAAGGCAAAGACTGTTGGAGAAGTAAAAAAAGAAAAATTGCTGTGTGAAGATAGAAGGTGCAGCGGTGGAATTCAGCAAAATACCCATTTCCACATCGCTTAGGTAGAATACAGAAAAGGACCTAACAGAAAAGTTTGGCATTTCCAAGGAATACAGAAAAGGTCAGAATGTGTGGAGGGGGGGCAGGGGAGAGAAGGGAACAGAGAGGAAGATAGCAAAAGAGGCCTTTGGGGTGAATGTGAACAGTGGAAATCTCTAAGCATGGTCAGCACAGGCTTTAAAAACAAAGAACCCTAATCTCAGGCTTACAACATTATTCATTCATTGCCTGTGTCATATGTTCCTAGGAAGATCTTCATGTGGGGTCCAGTAACGAGGGAATAATTCCTGACCAGAGTATGCCAGCATATAGCACAAGAGAACAAGCCTCCTTAGAACTTTTCTATGCATTAAGAAGCATCAGATTGACATACACCATGACCACCCAGATTTCATTAGAAAGAACGTTGCATGGTTGAGCCTCATGTGGGCACAGTGCCTTTAGCCAGATTCAGATAAAAGTGAAGCAGGGGGTGTCCTAATGTGATCCCAATCTCTTATGGATCAGAGTCTGTTACAAGATGAATGATCATATTAAGAAGCATTGTTTAGGTAAAACTAAAATAAAATTTTAGAAAAGTAACAAATTAGTTTACTGTGGAACTTTTGTCCAGCCATTCTGTCACCATTTAAAGTTTAACCTTTAACATCAAGTGATTTTTTTTTAAACATCGAGTCATAGTTTAACATCAAGTGATTACTTGGTGTAATCACTTAGCAGGGAGTGAAACCGTTTTACAAAGCAGAATTAATGATGTTAGGGCACTTGAAGTCCTTGAGTCAGTGTCTACCGGCATCTGAATGGAGCCACAATGCAAAGAGGCCACCAGGCTTTCACTGTGCCAGCATTTTCTGCTGGAAGATGTGTGTCCCTTACCAAAGAGTTCAACACATATTTCCTTTCAATAGTTAAATTTTCTCATGTCTTAAAGAACTAAAAACCTTCATGTATATACATTTCTATGAGTCTAGAATAGTATTATTAACAATCTAAAATAATGGTACTATATACAGTACTCTTGTTTATGGTCTTGTGGTTTGGGGTCTCTGTATCAGACATGTTTAGGTCTTTGAGGAAGGCCTTTCCTCCTGGAAGCCATCTGTAGACTAGGTGCCTGACGATGTTCTTCTAGGAGAGAAAATTAACCAGACCCAGGGTATCTTCCTGCAGCTCGCAGGCTGAGCCCATATGAGCGGCTGGCTGTTCATACCTTTGTGGCAGCACTTGCCAGACAGTTGGAAAGATTAGTGTGAATAACTTCTCAGATGCATCAAGCCCACAAGGAAAGAGCAGAGTCTGATTCATTGTTTATTCAAAAACACAGCTCTCATCTGTCTGGAAGAAGATATAGATTATTCTAGAGGCAAAGAAAGTAATCAATCAAGGCACTTTCAAAATACATGGGTGGAAAAATTAGATAGGCAGGTAATGGCGAAAGAAGGAAACCTCTATCAGCATCAGATTTTGTCTGCTACTGGTGTGGGGGAGTGGAGGGAGTAATTGGTCTATGAGTTGGTGAAAGTTGGGGTTTTGTTTGTCTATTACAAAAGGATTTCCTCAGTAGTAACAAGGATGTTTGATGAACCATATGGTGCTCAATAAATGCCTTTTATGGGGCTAAAGGTAGTCCAGGATAATTTAGCTTGCAACATTCTAGGTCCCCATAATCACAAAAATTCTAATCAGCCTTGAAGAATCTTTAACATGGGCATAGGTTTTTTCCTTGGGCACTTCTGTTCACACCACCTTGTATCCATTACCCAGCCAAGGGGCCTGGCAGATAAACAGCTGCAGGGAGCACGGCACACTGATCTAGCTGACTAATGCTCTTAGCGAGCTTGGCAGGAGCCTCATTAGGAAAGAGAGGCTTTTGGTCCTTTCTGGCAATGTCCAGGAAGGCTCCAGATGGGTATACAATGTGAAGAGCCAGGCTATGGGCTGACAGGAGGCCTCGTGCAGAGACCCACAGGGAGGCAACTGTGCCAGAGGGGGGAATAGTGAGCTGGATGGATAGACTGCAGGATGATAAGGCATGAGATAAAGGTGGGGGGACAGAGAAACTTCTGAAAAGAATGTAATGCCTCTGCCATTGCTTCTTGAATGATAGGACTGTTTCTTTCTTCCTTTCTTTGTTTTTTTTTTTTTTTTTTTTTTTTTTTTTTTTTTTTTTTTTTTTTTTGTCTGACTAGTTTGCAGGGAGAAATGCCAAAGGTTTTTCAAAAAGCTAGATGGTGTAAAATTTTATAGGTGAGAACCAAGGAAAATTTGCTACTCGGCTACCTGCTGTTTGAGCATAACAGGTTATTGGTACCATAAGAAATTGCTCCTTTGGTGATGATCAAAACTTCCAAATCATACCACTATCTTCACAAACACCGAAGGCTACGGTTGGATTATGCATATACACTCGCCAACACCTTTGCAAGGCGTTGTCTTTTGTCTCCCTTTCATCAAGCTACATGACACTGATCAGTTGTGTGTTTGGATCCTGGAAAAATGGGAATGCTCTGAGTTTGCCAGCCTGGTGGTTGTAAGCTTTAGACATCTCTGTTCTCCCTGACAACCTCAACTTTTATGCTGTTGTTCTGGAGGGTCACCAGTTCCCTACTCCTCTGGAGTGGGGCATAGCCTACCAGGTGATTGCTTATGTCAGGAGATGTGGTTTGAATAAGAATGTCCCCAATGGGCTCATGTATTTGAATGCATAGTCACCAGGGATTGGAACTATTTGAAAGGATTAGAAGGATTAAGAAACCTTGTTAGAGTGGGTGTGGCCTTGCACATCATTAGGCTTAGGCTCTCTTTCATTGTCTGCAGATCAGGAGGTAAAGCTCTCAGCTACTTCTCCAGAGCCCGGCCTGCCACCATGTTCCCAGCCATGACGATAATGGACTAAGACTCTGAAACTAGAAGCAAGCCCCAATTAAATGCTTTCTTTTATAAGAGTTTCTTTCATCATGGTGTCTCTTCACAGCAATAGAACAGATGCTGAGACAGTAGGTTTCAGTGAAACTGATCCTTCAGGCAAATAAATGTGGGCAGCCTGAGATACAAAAGCCCCTTCTTACTACTATGCCTTAGTCACTATTCTATTGCTGTGAAGAGACACCATTACCATGGCAACTCTTAAGAGGAAAACATTTAATTGGGTTTTGCTTATATTCAGAGGTTTAGTCAGAGTTTAATCCATTATCATTGTGGCAGGAAGCATGGCTGCACACAGACAGACATGGTGCTGGAGAGGAAGCTGAGGATTCTATATCAGAATTGATAGGCAGCAGCAGGAGGAAATGAGCCACTGAGCCTGCCTAGGGCTTCTGAAACCTCAAAGCCTACCCTCAATGACACCTGTCCTCCAATAAGGTCACACTTACTCCAAGGCCACCGCGCCTAGTCCTTTCAAATAGTACCACTTCTCTACTTCTGTGAGCCTATGAAAGCATTTTTATTCAAACCTACACAGAATCAGAGCCTTACTAAGTAAGCTGTTGTGCCCTCAGGAAGTAGTGTGTACAACATTACCCAATTTACTTGACCACAGGATCCCTCACCTTCAGGCAATGCACAGTGTGCTACAGAGCTTGCACTTAGATAGCCCCAGAAAATGAGACACAGGAGCTTCCATTCCAATCCAGTTCCAGTCTGGAAGTCACCAGGCTAGGAGCAGTAGTGGCCACAACCCAGACCACTTACAGGAGGTATAGAAGTGCACAACTGAGTGGAAACCTTGGAAAAATGTCACTATTATAATATTATAATTATAATATTTTAAATAGTATACAATGTTTAATATGCTTATAATTATATAATATAGTTATATATTATATAACTTTATATAGAACATACTACATATGCTACACATGTATTATATGTGTAATGTATGATATATTACATGTAATATATAATTATGATAAATACTTATTATAATTATGTATATAATTATAATAAACACTTATTATTATAATTATATATATAATTATGACATTATAATAGCTAATTACCCAGCAATCTTTACCCTGGGTATTTGCCTGAAGGTATTAAAAACATATTCAGTAATAGTTCGCAGTCAGCTTACTCATAATTATCAACTAAGAAGAATGCAAATTTCTATCAGTGAGGAGGGGCTAATCAATTTGTAGTATGAGCCTACCATGTATTATTACTTAAAATATTAACACATATGCCAATGTGGGTGATTCTAAATGCATCTTGATTCCTGACAGAGTCCAGAGCCCAAAGGACACACTCTATATGCTATATAGCTCCCTTTCTATGACATTCTGGGGAAGAGAAGCCTACAGTATCAGAAAACATCACTTTTGCCAATGATTGGCAGAGGCAGAGAGAGAGGGTGACCTTAAGGGGCAGCAAAGGGAATTTCTGGCTCTGATGAAACTGTTTTGTATTATAAGGGACATATGAGCAGAACTCCATATAGCTAACTCACTTCTATCTTATGAAAAACTTTAAGAATAAAAATTTTCCTTTTTTTTATTAGTCATTCCATTTGTTTACATCTAAACTGATATCCTACTTCCTGATTACCCCTCCACAAACCTCCTATCCCACATCTGCCCTATTCTCCCTCCCCTTTGCCTCTATGAAGGTGCTCCCCCACCCACCCACCTTCTCCTGCCTCACTGATCCAGCCCTACGCTGGGGCATCAAACCTCTACAAGACCAAGGGCCTCCCTTCTCATTGCTGTCAGGCAAGTCCATCCTCTGCTACATATGTATCTGGAGTCCTGGATCCCTCCCTGGATACTCCTTGGTTGGTGGTCTAGTCCCTGGAAGCACTGGGTGGTCCAGCCAGCTGACATTGTTCTTCGTATGGGTTGCAATCCCCCTCTGCTCCTCCCCCTCTGCTCCTCCAGTCCTTCCACCAGTTCCCCTACCAGGGTCCCTGAGCTCAGTCTGATGGTTGTCTCCAAGAATAAAAAATTTTAAATTGTTATGAAACCTATGACAGCTTCGGAGGTAAAGAAAGCTATACTTTCCTCTATCAGAGTCAATATTAAAAGAAATAAGTTATGTAAATTTAGGTTACATCAAATTTAAATAATTACAAAGAAAAAATGCACAGCATAAGCTTCACAAAACCCAGGGACATTTTGTATACTGTAATTAAATAAAACATGTCAGTTTTTTTCCTTAGACTTCCCAGTGTTTTTCAAAACCTACAAGATCAGATATTTACTGAGTATCATTTTTATGATCAAAAAGCTCTTTCTAGTGCATGGATTACAATCACATCCCCTCGTTAGCCACAGAGAATCCAAGGGGGAAATATTTTAAGTTCTATTTACTTGATCTGTTTAGTTGGTTTTCTTTTCCTGTAAAGATTTTTCAAATCAAAGAACAAGTCTAAGCCCTTTGCCATCCGAAAAGGTCTTTGTGCTAAAATTTCATGAAGTGACTTTGTTGTGTTTCATTTAAACAGTGGTACTTTTTAAAAGGTAAATGCTTATTGATCAGAGCCCCACATCCCTGAGAAATCAAACTCATTCTGCTTTCAAAGCGACTTAAATCAATTTATTCAGATGGACACACTTCTACAGATTCAAGAGCAAATTGAAATCCTGGCTTATTTTGCATTTGTGAATACATGTGAAGATTTTAAAACGATGGGAGAAAATTGAGCTTCTTTAATGCAGCCTTTCCTGGAAAAAAAAATTTTAAGAAGAGACTGAAACCATAGCATGATGGGTCTTCAAAGTACTAAGGAGATCTGTTAAGGGGGGCGTGAGGGCATGCACAGCTCTGCAGTTACTCAGCACATGCTTCCCAAAAATACTTTATTCCAGTCCTTGAACATCACAATGACAGTGAAATGAACCTTCTCTAGTGTTGCAGGACCCAGCAAGTGCTGTACTGGCAAATACAGCTCTCCCAGGAAGAACCATTTCTATCCCAATGGGGAACAGTACTGCTGAGTCTAAGCTATCAGTCAACTTATCCCATAAGGTCATGTAATTAAGAAGAAAAAAAAGCAATCTCATTCAACAATGGCTCTCATTTGTACGGACAGAATAAAGGAACACGTGAACGCTACTCTTTTATGTCACTTGCCTATTTTTTGACTTTGAGTGTTAAAGTGGGTTCCAAAATAATTTAATTTTTTTTACTATTAAGACTCTGTGTCATCCAGGGGAACAAGTCTGTCTAAAACCAGCTGAGAAAAGCACATCTCACAGAGACTGCACCAGGTCCTCTGCATAGACCTTATAGCTTTCAGTTCAGCTCTTTTGTGGGACTCCTGAGTGTGTGAACGATGGGTCTCTAATTCTTGTAAATCTCTCAGGACTCATTCATTTTTCATTTAGTGTGTTTTATTCAACAAAATGATTTTTTTGTCTTATATTTTATTTTATTATGTTTTGTTGTTATCTCATAGAAGTCTGTTCTTTTCTCATGAGAGACAAAAAAGGAGTGGATCCAGATGGGAAGGGAGTGGGGAGAAATGGAGAGGAGTAGAGGGAGGGGAAGCTGTAATCATATTATGTTGTATTAGAAAAAAGGGAAAGGAAATTTAATAAAAAGGGAGAAGGAAAAATAGCCAGGTGGGTAGGAAAGAAGTGGATCTGGGAAGAGGTGGGGCAGAGAAGAAAATATAATCAAAGCCTATTGTCAAAAGTCTCAAAGAACTAATTAAAAATATATATGTGTGTGAGTATGTGTGAGTGTGTGTGTGTGTGTGTATGTGTGTTAATGTGTGTATAGAAGATTCTTTGTCATTGAAATTATGCCCTGAGCTAAGGGTGTAAAAATGAGAAGAGAAGCATCTAGAGACCTTCCGAAAGCTGGGGGCTGCAGGAGGGACTCTTAGGAAGCAAGTGTTTAAATCCTGCCTCCAGTAGTGACCACACCCCTCTCCTGCAGCTCTGGGGTTGTCCCCATCAAACCTGTGTGTCTATGAACAATTGCTGACCTGACTATCTACAGCCCTGTTCTAAACATCACATCTGACCTCCCATTGGGTGCTTATTCTGTGCTAAACACTTCTAACACTTCACACGTAGGTGTATACTAGGAACAGCATGAGCAATGCAAAAACAGTCTGCATTAAGAATCCCACATCCGTTGTCCAGGATGAACAGCCTGAAAAAAAAGTGTCTGCCTGTTTAAGGAGAAAGAAACATGAAGGATGAGGGGTGTTGATTACAATGAGAGAGATAAGTAGGAAAACTGAAACATTATAAGGCCCCCGCTTCAACACCAGCAGGACATACTCTTTTGTCACCTGTGTGGCCATCATGACTCAGTGACCTTGAGAAGTCATTTCATCCATCTCTGGCTCTTCCATCTTACTAGGATGTAGTGTTTGACCCATCTGAGAACCCAGTTATATATCAGATCCAATAAAGCTGCCTTGTCCTTCAGCCATAGCAAATGAAGGTTGCTGTAGGTTGCTTACTGGTTGCCACTGAGCCAGGCAACCTCTTGCCAACCTCTTGCCTGTTGAACAGGTAGCGCAGGAGACAAACCTCCAGTGGGAAGGGAGAGCCACTGTTTTGTTCCTAGTAGGCCCCAAGCTGTGGTAGTTCTGCTTTCCACACTCCTCCTTTAAGTTTCCTGGCAATTCCAGTTTGAGAGATTCTATCCCGATGTCCGGCTCTATGGGCACACTATTTTCACAGTACTCAGGAACTAATGAGAAAGCTCACAAATTTAAAATCTACTTGCTGGGCAAATGACATATGGATTTATATATACACCAACAAAAAAACTAATGCAATATTTTATTGATTCATTGAAAATTTTGCACAACATATTTTGATCATATCCATGCCCTCCAGTTCCCCCCAAATCCACCCCTACCTCCCTACGCACCCCTCAACTTCATGTCCTTAAAAAAAAAATCAAGCCATCAACTCCAATTTGTCCTGCCCCTTCTGGGTATGAGGCCATTCACTGGAGTGTGGTCCACCTACCAGTAGCCGCATCTTCAGAAGATGTCAACCATCAACATCAGTTAGGGATGGAGGCCAATGAGCTCTTCCCCTCTTCAGACTGGAATGTTGGCTGACCTGATTGTGTGCAGGACCCACAGCTGCTGTGAGTCTGACTTCAGATATCCTATCATGTCCTACAGACGCTATTTTACTTCAATCCTGTCCAACCTCTTGCTCTTACAGTTTTTCCAACCTGCCCCACCCCCCTGCTTCTGCAATGGTCCCTGAGCCTGGAGGTGTGGTATAGATGTTCAGTTTGTTTGTGTCTGAGCACCTCCACTGACACGTACTCTCTGCATTTTGATTAGTTGTGAGTTTCTGCAGTCACTGCCACCTGCTGCACAAAGAAGCTCCTCTGAGGAGGTCGTGAGAGTTGCACTGTGTGGGTCCTAAGATCCCCTTTTAGAGCATGCACCAGTGACTGACCTCCTCCCACAGAGCCATGCCTCACCAACCACACCGACAGATGAGCAAGGTTTTTGTTTGTTTGTTTTGTTCGTGTGTTTGTTTGTTTGTTTGTTTAGTAATTGAGCCTTCATTGACTTTTAAAACCCAAATCACAGGAGACCAGCCATGCAGTAAGAGCATTAATAACCCAGAGCTATTAGATACAATTTGCTTCTTTCTGAACGAAGGAAACAGCTATGAATGTTTTTCTCATCCTTGGGCAAACTGCCTTGCTTCAAACACTACACGCTTTGTGAATATTCTCTGGGCAAAACTGAAAATGATTTCTTTACTGGAATATCGGGGTGGAGTGAGCTCATGCAAGATGGTTGCTGAATGGTGCAGCTCATTCTTATAGTCAAAGGCTACTTATGAGAAATCCCCAAAGGCTCCATCCTGGCCTGGCCAACTTCACAGTTCCTTCTTCCCACTGAGAAACTGTGAAAATTCTTTTCCTATAAAACACAGCCCACTAGCTGCTAGCTTTTTCCTTAAGAGCCAGAGGTAGAGGCCAATAGACTTTAACTCCATCCTCCTGACTCTGCTGGTCTCCTCTGACCACAGTCCACTTGAGTTAGCCCTCCCTGGCTTACCACTAACCTGTTTCGGTGCAGACACATTCTCCTTGTTACTGGAGATGAGCATGAATTTACCATGTTTTGAGGCCAGCTGAAGCAGGTCAGTCTCAGGGGGTGGTAGCCTAGCAACCGTTAAATCTTCAGACCAATTACACAGGCACCTTCTCCTTGGAGTCACCTGACCCCTTTCTACCACATCCTGAAAGGACTGTGCGGTGGGGGAAGCTGGAGAGAGCCTTAGTCTCTCTCTCTCTCTCTCTCTCTCTCTCTCTCTCTCTCTCTCTCTCTCTCTCTCTCTCTCTCTCTCTCTCTCTCTCTCTCTCTCTCTCTGTGTGTGTGTGTGTGTGTGTGTGTGTGTGTGTGTGTATTGGAGCAGAAGATGGATTAAAGACAGAGGTAGGGAACCTGACCATTAAATCAGCTTTACCATCTTCTAGATCAAACATATGGAGGAATGAATTGGCTGAAATCGGGCTAACTACTGCTTCAGAAAACATCAGAAGGGCATCCTCTTCCATCTCAGCAGAAATAGCTGCTCTTAGAATTTAAACCACTCCCGAGAGCCCCTTCCAATGTCTAAGGACTGCTGTTTACAGAACACCTAGAGCAGCAGTTTTCTACTTGTGGGTTGTGGCCTCCTTGGGGATCAAATGACCCATCACAGAGATTGCCCAAGACCTTCAGAAAACACAGATATTTACATTACAATCATAGCAGAGGCAAAATTACAGTTATGAAGTAGCAATGAAAATAATTTTATGGTTGGGGGGGTCACCACAATAGAAAGGAGTATATTAAAGGGTCCCAGCATTAGGAAGGTTGAGAACCACTGACCTAGAGTGTCCAGGCGTAGTGCTAAGTATGGGTGAGAAAGCTGATAATCCGAACAGTCAAGTAACCTACATTATGTCACGCAGCAGCTTATAACGAGTTCTGTTTTTCCAACAGCCAATGGGGCAGGCAACAGCTTTGACCTCCTCACTCTGTCAGCTTTGCCTGTCTCAGTAGCATTAAAGGAAGCAATACGAAAGTGATCTCAGAAGCAACCATGTGGGTGATTTAAAGTGATGTTAGGGAAACTCCCTCCGTACACCACAAGCTACCGGGAAGAACATCTTCCATTGATTTGCCACCATCCTCAGACCTGACTTTTACAAGAGTAAAAAGCCATAAATGCCCATTAAATGAATTAGTGTATGATCACGTTCTAAATGAGCTTTTAGATACAGTTGTGAGGCATCTTCTCAGAACGAGCTCTCACTCCTTTTAATCATTTAAAGACTTTCCTTTATGCTCCTGGGAAAGTCAGCATCTCCACCTAGCCACCGAGAAAAATCTCACCACCCACATGTGTGACTCTATGACTCTATCTCTCTAGTTTCCTGGGAAGAAGTGCGTATGCTTAAAAACAAACGGCCAAAGAGAAGAAAAAGCAAATATTTCGTTTGCTGGGAATTGAGCTAGGGTAACAGTACTGTGGCTTCTATTGCGGTTCATAGACTTACTTGCTTGGCGTATTTGTAATTTATACAGACATGCACATGAGTGCAAACGCACACACTTCATATAAATAGAATATACATAATGATCACAGACATTTGCATATATTCCTCTTAAACATCAATTAAGATACTTTGCAGGAGGGGGTGCTGGTCATTAAAAATGGACACATGAGAGGAGGATTGATAGAGTCATGGCTCTAGCTGCATATGTAGCAGAGGATGGCCTTGTCAGACATCAATGGGAGGAGAGGTCCTTGGTCCTGTGAAGTCTCGATGCCCCAGTGTAAGGGAATGCCAGGATGGGGAAGCAGGAGTGAGTGAGTGAATGGGTGGGGAAGCACCCTCATAGAAGCAGGGGGAGGGGGGATGGGATAGTGGGTTTTTGGAGGGGAAACCAGGAAGGGGGTTAACATTTGAAATGTAATTAAAGAAAATATCTAATAAAAATAAATTCAAAGAAGAAGAATAAGAAGAATAAGAATAAGAATAAGAATAAGAAGAAGGAGAAGGAGAAGGAGAAGGAGAAGGAGAAGGAGAAGGAGAAGGAGAAGGAGAAGGAGAAGGAGGAGGAGGAGAAGGAGAAGAAGAAGAAGAAGAAGAAGAAAAAGAAGAAAAGAAAAAGTGAGAGGAGCCACCTGCTCTCTGAACTGCTGTGGTCAGCCTGACAGGAAGCCATGTCGTCAGCCACAGCTGGAAGCAAGGCACCCTGGGGTAAAGCTCTGCTTCCACCAGCCAATAGCAATGGGAACTCAGCCCAGGTTGGCAGCCAGCTCAGTCTGCATCCACACTGGCAAGTGAAGCCAGGAGAGAATCAGTTAATCACTTTAACTGGACTGATGTGCTGCCTTCACCGTTCCCTTGGCGTCCCAGAGAAGCAGTCAAGCATCATGGTTTTTCCTGCCTGTGGTTGATCTGCTGTGACAGGGAGAGGTGTTAGAAATCTAACTAACAACTAACTAGGGCTGGATGACGGCAGTCTGTTCTGAGTAACTGAGAACCAAACCTAATCTCTCCAGCTGCTTAGTTTTGAGGAATGATCCAGAAGAGCCACACCAGCCCTGACCCCAGGGGAAAGGCAGCAGATGGATGGGAAAGAACATCACCATCTGGGCCATCCGAGTGTACAAAATTGGCAGTTAACTGTAGTGACGTCCTTCCCAATGTCACGTAAGGCCGAGACCTGCATGGGTTCATAAGCATCCCAGGAAGACAACAGGAAAAACACTTAGCGAGTTTTTATCATTGCTTCTCTTATAAAGGTGAATGAACGAAGTGTCGGAAGAAGGTCTCCTTGTGTGTGGGCCTCATCACCCACTGGATGTCATCTCAGACAAGCCCTGCCAAGGAGCACCAGCTCTTTCAGAGTAACTGAAAGTTTCCTGCCTATAACCTTTGTTAGACCCAATTCTACCTGTAATAGGTCCCCAATTCTACCTGCAATCTATCTATCTATCTATCTATCTATCTATCTATCTATCTATCTATCTATCTATCTATCTATCTATCTCTTTACTCTTGTGACTCTCTAGCCACCTATCCTGGAAAAATTACCTCCTAATTAAAAATCTCTTTGCTGATTCGTGAATTAGAATCTCTCTCTCTCTCTCTCTCTCTCTCTCTCTCTCTCTCTCTCTCTCTCTCTCTGTGTGTGTGTGTGTGTGTGTGTGTGTGTGTGTGTGTGTGCGAGAGAGAGAGAGAGAGAGAGAGAGAGAGAGAGAGAGAGAGAGAGAGAGTTTTCAAGTGGTTCCTGCTGTTTATTGACTTAAGCTTGTTCCATAATTCAATGTGATCATTCTTTGGTATATCTAATGATTTTTGAATCCAAGGAAAGATGTCCTGGATTAGGGTCTGACATTCTCCCAAATCTGAGTCCCTTCTGAGCTTCACCCATGTAAAGGGGAACCTGAAAATCTTCTGAGAATCTCTTCAAGCCATGCCCAGTCATCCACTTCCTGCTGCATAAAAGTGCACAGTAAGTTCCAGTCACTGTAGGTCCATATGCTACGTTACCTAGGCAGCAGTCTACCCTTTTCTTGAACCTCTGAGCTTAGGACCTTGAGAGTGCCCTAGAAGAAGAGGCATCCATGTAAGCCAGTGTCTACAGAAAGCTGCTTGTTCCCTTGTCTTCACATCAAGTAAACAAGGAGATAATAATAAACTTCTGTTCCACTGAACTCTTTCTAAGGCACAGGGCTTGAGAACCTTAACTATCCCTCCCCAGAGAAACTCAGGTCGCCTTTCACTGCACACTTGCAAGCTGTTCCTGGATGCTCCATAGGTGAGTAACCAGCTCTGAATCCAAAGTTCATTTACAAAGTACTCACTGAATAGTTCAGAAGAGCATCTATCCTGCATAAACATGGCCAGAAGCTTCTTCTGAGCAAACCTGATTGGCAGCCAAGTGACGTCTGGTTTGGTAGAGGGTCTGGGTCCTTTATACCAAAGCTCGAATTTTGAAAAAGCATGAGCATGCTTTTCTCAAAAATGGGCAACATTTTGATGCTAAATAAATATGCAAATGAAATAAATGAAAAAGCAGAATAATTTCAGTAAGACTTTAGAAAGCGGGAGTTGCCTCTGGATGTCCCATAGGTAGTGGTAACTTGGCAGCATATGTTTTCTGGATTTTTTTTTCTACCCATTGATAGAACTCTGAACATGCATTTTCTTTGATGCCTCGACCCACTATTCAGCTAGAGCATGCTCACTAAACGTCCAACCAGTTTAAGTGTAATCAAATTTACTGGGTATGTGTACATTCCTTCAACAAATGTTCAGGTACTTTAAAAAAAAATACTGAGGTTTGCTGATCTTTCCTGTTCTGTTTGGTTTTCCGCTCCCCCTTGCCCCACTAGAATAGAGTCCAGTTGTATGGCAGAAGTAGTCTCACTTCCCATCCCTGGAAAGAAGAGAGGCCCCTGGCCTAATATATTCTTTGGCTCTGTGCATGCTAATGTCTCCACCTCAGAGTAATGCCACTGTCCCTCAAGGATGGGCTTCTTTGTTGGAATGGCCAAGGCCTGTGTGGTGGTTGTTCTTTGGTTGTCAACTTGACCACATCTGGAATTATTTAAAACCCCAAAATGGAGGGTACACCTATAAGGAATTTTTGCTTAATTTAAAATAGGAAGATCTACTTCTGGATCTTTGAGGTAGGAAGACACACCTTTAATTTTGATCATTTGTGACGGGAAAAACCTCACTTCTAATCTGAGCCACACCTTCAGCTGGAAGTCTATCTTGGGATATAGAAGTTGGAAGCTTCTGATCTTTCCCTGCCTGTTCTCCCCTAGCTAGCGAGTCAATTCTCTCACTGGCATTAGAGCCTACTTTGGGATTCCAGAGTACACTGTAGACCAGTTGAGATCTCCAGACTCATGGACTGAGCAACTTCTGGATTCTTGAACCTTCCATTCACAGCCAGCCAGTGTTGGATTAGCCTGTATGTCATTGTAATAAAACCCCATTCTATATATAGAGAGAGATTCGTCCTATAAATTCTGTTACTCTAGAGGACCCTCACTAATATAACTGTGAAGGATGCCCCTGACAGACCATATTCTTCTTGACTTTAGCCAGCCGCACACCTCTAAGACTGCATGCTCCCCTGCATCCAGCCAAAACTCCACTGCAGGGGTGCTTTGCCTGCCATGCAGCCAGACTAGCAGATCCACCAGTCATCGGCTGTGTATTCACGGCTCACAGACATGCACGACGGACATAGACTGGCAGCACTCTATGGAGTTAAGCTCGGGGTTTCTTTACCTGACCCTGTAGCTTAGAGGTCCTGGTTTTGCTTCATGCAGGATTATCTCCTTCTTGCTATGGAGCTGCTACTCTTTGGGGCACACTTGTTGACATGCTAAAGGTACACTGGAATGAAGGTTATAGACTCATCTAGCCCACTCTCTTATATTTTTGGTTGTGAGCCTAGCCTTTAATGGCTGAGCCATCTCTCCGGCCCAATCTAGCCCAGTCTCACCACCACAGTTGCTCAGCTTTTGAGACAATGGTGCTGTTGCAAAATCCTCCTTTGCATGGAGGAAGTTAAATGTCATTCTTCAGCTTTCTCTTCGTGATCTTCTGCAGTTTTGCTCCAACTTTCCTCTTCCTTGCATATATACAAATACCTAAGACCAGTTGAGACCAAAATAAGGAACTCAAGCAGGCAAAGGGGGCGTCAATCACATTAAAATAAGATTCCTGTTACATACGTGATTCCAACTCCCACTCCATTTTATATACTCTACATTTATTTCCAGAACTGTCCTTAACTATTTAAAGCATGCTTGTTTCCCAAATAAACTCAGCCAGCGTCAGAACACCCACTTTACAGTTGTGTGAAACCATGTAGCCATGTACATCAGCCAGATGCACCAGGATCTCAGGCAACTGAGCATAAAAGTCCTCTATTCTTTTTCTCACAGACGAAGGTATTTTGTGAATAGAGAGAAGAGTTCTCAACATCAATTCTGATTCCAGGAAAAAAAAAACCAACAACTCAGGAACAAGTTAAATATGTGTTTTCTCAGAGTGTGTATGTCTGACTTCATCTACATGGATCATGGGATGCTAAAATACAAAAGGATCTCCCTATGGTGGGAGATGTTGCAGAGAAGGTTCACCATGTAGAACATTTTCCATGTAGAATAGAGCCCAGATCTTCCAGTGTCTAAGGGGCTTTAGTTGTTAAATAAACAACAGGGAAATCTAAGCAAATAGCCTACAAAGCACGGAGGGCAACATCTATGTTCAGTCTGTAAGAAAGAGGAGACATGAGATACCAAGCTCAATTTCATCAGCAAAGCTGAGGGAAAAGACACGAGTCCACAGCCCACTGGGAGTCATGTCATGGCCCTGCTTGCTGACAGACAGACCAGGCTGGTGGTAGAAGCTTTCTCTGGCTGTCAGATCATTTTCAAAAACAGCAATTCGTGTCATGCTAATAGCTTAGTCTATAATTAGGTGTATTTATCTATGTCCCTGGGATCTGTCCCTTGTTTTCTATGCTTGATTTCCTTTAAGAACAAATAATCTCTATGAATTATTCCTTTCTAGAGTGGCAAGTGGGAGGAAAGGAGAGAAGTAGAGGGGGAAGGAGGGAGGGGTAGTAGAGAGGGAGGGAGGAGAGGGGGAGGGAGAGAGGGAGAAAGGGAAAGAGATTATAAAATAGTCTAAATCCAGTGTCCTGGGCAATTAGGAGACAGTGGGTGTCCAACTGGGCTTTGAGCAGCATCATTATCCATGTCAGTGAGAGGCCTAGGAAGTTCCTTCTACCAGGAAACTGAAGCAAAAATATCACCCCTCTTATTCGCTCATTTTCCAAGAACACTGAGGGACCAGCCAGCTATTGCCCAGTGTGCTCTTTCCCAGGAAATACTGCTGTATCCAAAACATGTACAGCCTCTAAACTCCAGTGTCTCTACTGAATCTTTAAACCATTTCCCCAAAAGCTAGAGAACACCTCCACGGACATTTTATATAAGTTATTATGATCTGCTCCAGATAGGAAACAGGAGTTTCCTATTTCCATTGGAAATGGGAGTTTCCATTGTAACACTACATATTCTGTGACAGCAAGATCTCATTTCAGACACATAAAGACAGAAAAAGCAAATACTGCCATGCTCACACCTTCTGGATAAGAACTGGTGTTCAGCACGGTTAAGATAGTGGCCATCTTGATTTGCTGTGCACAAAACCTACTGTCCTAGTCTTGGTTCTTGATGGCTACCTGAGCAGGCTGCCTCTTCTAACTGAAACAGAAAGGTGCATGCACTGAGAAACAGAACTGTTGGAATGTTTCTGCCAGTTCTTTCTCCTCTCATTGTACATTCTACTCTGCCTTCTGTTGCTCTGATAAACGCCATGATGAAAAGCAACTTGTGGAGGAAGGGATTTATTGCACCTTGTAGGTAACATAGTCCATCACTGAGAGAAACCAAGACAATGACTAAAGGAATGAGCTTGAGGCAGAAACCATGGAGTAATGCTGCTTACTGGTTGTTCTCCATTCATGTCATTTTTAGCCCAGGCCCACCTGCTTAGGGAATGGTGCCACCTACACTGGACTGGGTCCTCATATAAATTAACAATCCAGAAAATGTCCATAGACTCTGCCATAGGTCACTCTGATCTGGACAATTCCTTAGTCAAGTTTTCTTCTTTCCAGATGACTGTAGTCATCTGATGTGCCAAGATGATGGGCCAAGTTGAAGGCTGATGCTCTGCCACCAATGAACTATGACACACAGTTCATCCAGAAAAGGGGGGAAAACAGGAAAAAACTAAGTATTACTCCCATTGTGCTGGGACCCTTATTGTATGAGCTGGTTTGCCTTTTAAAAATGTACTCTGTTGGTTGGCACCAAGACTGCAGGAGTAAGAACCTCTAGGGTGAGGTTTTATGTTTTGTTTTTTGGTTTTTTGTTTTTTTTGGTTTTTTGATTTTTCCAAGACAGGGTTTCTCTGTATAGCTCTGGCTGTCCTGGAACTCACTCTGTAGACCAGGCTGGCCTCAAACTCAGAAATCCGCCTGCCTCTGCCTCCCAAGTGCTGGGATTAAAGGTGTGTGCCACCACTGCCCGGCTTTCTAGCGTGATTTTTAATAAGTTCTGGGATGATGCTTCCAAATCTTCTGATCCATTGAGACGCTGAGTAGACTCTACATCAACAACCTAAACCAATTATCCCCACCAAATTAAAAATAGTATGAATGCCCATTTATACTAATATTTAAACATAAAGAAAAACATATCAAAGATATGCTTGCTATTAAACAAGGGTTAAAAAACATAAACTTCCCGGTGAAGCATACCATTCTTAGATTCCATGTTCTGTCCCTCAGAGTCCCATGTATTCCCCACTTGGTTTTGGGTAGATCATCAGTTACTACTGTGGAAAGGTCCCAGAGGAACCCAATTGTCCCTTTGATACTGATTTGGCTTTTCTCGTCTGACCCTCAGAAGAATCATTTTCTTGTATCAAATCACAGTCTTACATGCCGCTCACACCCGAGCATCCTTCCAGTCCTTGGTGCCCATCTGTGCCACTCACACCCGAGCATCCTTCCAGACCTCGGTGCCCACCTGTGCTGCTCACACCCGAGAGCATCTTTCCAGCCCTCGGTGCCCACCCATGCCTCTCACACTAGAGCATCCTTCCAGCCCTCAGAGCCCGCCTGTGCTGCTCACACCCAAGCATCCTTCCAGCCCTCAGAGCCCACCTGTGCCCCTCACACTCGAGCATCCTTCCAGCCCTTGGTGCCCACCTGTGCCGCTCACACCTGAGCATCCTTCCAGTCCTTGGTGCCCACCTGTGCCGCTCACACCCAAGCATCCTTCCAGTCCTCAGAGCCCACCTGTACCACTCACACCCAAGCATCCTTCCAGCCATCGGTGCTCACCTGTGCTGCTTTCTAGATTGGGAGAAATTTTGGGAAATATCATTTTCAGTACTTACTCCTTCCTATGAAGTTTGTCATAAAAATGTATTGATTATATTTCTTTTTATTTTTGAATCTTGTCTTTTATACCCACCATTTTCTCTTACATTCATTTCTACTCCATATTTTCCTGTGGTATTATGATGAACAATGATATTTTAATTTTTGTTTATTTGGTAATACATACACACACATCTCACACACATATTTGTGTGTGATGTGTATGTGTGTGTGTGATATAATACACACTCTCCATAGCTAGTCTCATCTGACACTGAGCATCCTTCCTGCCTCAGTTTCTCAAGTGCTAGGATTGCAGGCATGCATCATATTCATAGGGCACTGCCTGGAATAGTCTGTTCTCTTGCTTATAATTTTGAACTGGGGCTCTAATTACAGACATATATTAATTTTTTCAAGAGTAGAAAGCAACACAGAACTAGTTTGTACTTTATATTTTCTTCCAGAATAGACTCATTTCTTTTTCTTTTTAAAATCCTTTTCATAAATTTTATTTTATCTGAACATCTCTCTCTCTCTCTCTCTCTCTCCCTCTCCCTCTCCCTCTCCCTCTCCCTCTCCCTCTTTTTCTTTCTCTTTCTTTCTTTCTTCCTTCCTTCCTTTCTTCCTTCCTTCCTTCCTTTCTTTCTTTCTTTTTGAACATTCCTTTTAAATTTTCTGTGTATCATGGGCTAGATTTCCTAGTCCTTTATTTCACAGTGACTTGAATTTTCATCTCAAATCAACAGAAGATCATTGCACATGTGAAGCAAACTACCGTATGATCAAAGCTAAGCTTTCGGGTTTGAAGGCTAACCAAGTTAGTCCTTTCACTGTGTTGGCAGCTCTGCTTCAACCACTGATTTTCTTATCTGATGAGCAAAGGTGAGGAGCTCATACTACATTACATGGAGCTGGAAAGAAAATCCTGGCCTCAGGTAGTATTGCTGGCAGCCACAGAAGCAGCAGCCACAGAAGCAGCAGCCATAGAAGCAGCAGCAGCAGCCATAGAAGCAGCAGCAGCAGCCATAGAAGCAGCAACAGCAACAGCAGCCACAGAAACAGCAGCAGCCATAGAAACAGCAGCAGCAGCCATAGAAGCAGCAGCAGCAACAGCAGCAGCCACAGCAGCCACAGAAGCAGCAGCCACAGAAGCAGCAGCAGCAGCAATCACAGCAGCAGCCACAGCAGCCACAGAAGCAGAAGCAGCCACAGAAGCAGCCACAGCAGCAGCCACAGCAGCCATAGAAGCAACAGCAGCCATTGAAGCAGCAGCAGCCATAGAAACAGCAGCAGCAGCCATAGAAGCAGCAGCCACAGCAGCAGCCACAGCAGCCATAGAAGCAGCAGCAATCACAGCAGCAGCCACAGCAGCCACAGCAGCCACAGAAGCAGAAGCAGCCATTGAAGCAGCAGCAGCAACAGCAGCCACAGAAACAGCAGCAGCCATAGAAACAGCAGCAGCAGCCATAGAAACAGCAGCAGCAGCCATAGAAGCAGCAGCAGCAGCAGCCACAGCAGCCACAGAAGCAGCAGCCACAGAAGCAGCAGCAGCAGCAACCACAGCAGCAGCCACAGCAGCCACAGCAGCCACAGCAGCCACAGAAACAGCAGCAGCAGCCATAGAAGCAGCAGCAGCAACAGCAGCAGCCACAGCAGCCACAGAAGCAGCAGCCACAGAAGCAGCAGCAGCAGCAATCACAGCAGCAGCATGGAGACAGATATTTATCAGGCTGGTGGATCATCCATTATTTATTTGCTTTCTTATGAAGCCACTTGAACTTCTGTCCATTTTGTACATCATTTGACAGGAATAGAAAGCAAATGTTCTAGTGTGAGAGCAGCCAGGCTCTGGTAAGAAGAGGTGGAAACATAGAAACCATGAGGATTGGGATAAATGGGATTCGAAATGCTGGGCATGAGGCTGAGAAGACCAAGCAGGCAAGGAGATGGTGACTGCAGAGCAAACAGTTCGTGCTTGTTCCTAGTCTACCAGCCTCCTCCTCAAGGGCAAAGAAAGCTGGACCAGTGCATAGACTCTGCTTCGTGCACCTCCAGCCAGCCAACAATTCCACGCTGTAACAATAGTACACTGCCACAGGCAAGTAACATGGTAATTGAAGGTTTTAGTGAGTAATTACATTTGATATGATTAACATCAGGTGGGCTGTTCCAGCACATCATGTTGTCTACAACAACCCACACTTACGCCAGGAGAGAACATTACCTGGCTTTCAATGGAAGACTTCTGAACCAAACACACAGGCTTATTAGAACCCTCCTGCATGAGGAAAGCTTTGCTGTTGAGATGTTAGCCCACTTACAGTCAGTGTGTCCTGACAGCTAAGAAACAACAATATACCTGCATGTAGAGATACCAAAACCACTGTGGATTGGCCTGGTCGTGGAAGAGGCATCTAAACTAACTGGACTCTGCAAATACATGAAGCAACAGCAGATCCTTTTGTTGTTGTTTTGGCTTGGGTATTTTGTTTTTTGTTTTTGCAATTATTTCCACTCTTCCTTTCAGATTTAAAGACCCTCTTACACAAATGCCTAAAAGGCTTTAAATTCTAAGCAGTACATAACCTGTGACGTTACAATCCTCTACTCTAAAAGAGGAGACAATAATATTTAGCTTAACTATTCATCTAATCATGAATTAGAATAGTTAAGCTCTCACAAAGCTAAAATGAAAATACTAATGCCTAAAAAATTTCAGCCTAAAATTATTAGACTTTATTTTTTTACAAGGCCACAACTCCTGAGAGGGTTTTATTTAGCACCTATGTATATGTAGTGTCACAACTACATCACTGAATTGAATAGTGCCTTGTACTCAGGGAAAACAGTGAATTAAGGAGAAGATGGATGGATAGGTGGGTAGTGGGTGGGTGAGTGGGTAGGTGGGTGGTGGATGGATGGATGGATGGATGGATGGGTGGGTGGGTGATGGTGTCTGGGTGGATGCATGGGTAGGCGGGTAGTGGGTAGTTGGGTAGTGTCTTAGTTAGGGTTTTACTGTTGTGAACGCACACCATGACCAAGGCAACTCTTATAAGGACAACATTTAATTGGGGCTGGCTTACAGGTTCAGTCCATTATCATCAAAGCAGAAACATGGTAGCATCCAGGCAGGAATAGTATGATGGAGGAGGAGCTGAGAGTTCTACATCTACATCTGAAGGCTGTTAGCAGAATACTGGCTTTCAGGCGGCTACAATAAGGGTCTTGAAGCCCACAGTGACACACCTACTCCAACAAAGCCACATCTCCAAATAGTGCCACTCCCTGGGCCAAGCATATTCAAAACATGACAGGTAGGTGGGTGGTGGACAGATGGATGGTGGGTAAATATATGGATGGGTAGGTGGGTGGATGGGTTGATGTATGAGTAGATGAGTAGTGGGTGGGAAGATAGGTGAGTGGATGGGTTGGTGGGTGATGAGTGGGTACCACATGGGTACGGTGGGTATGTGGGTGAGTAGGAGGCTGGTGAATGGATGGGTGGGAGGATGTGTGGGAAGAAAAGAAGATGGAAAAAGGAATGGGTGGATGAAATGCAGTTGGATGATGGATGACAGGCATCCTGGTCCTAAAACTAAGCCCCGTTTGATTCTGATCTGACTGTACTTTCATGCTTACCCTCTGGCCAACTCTTTAGCTCCCTTTTACATATTCTAATGACTTTCAAATTATTTGAGCTTCTCTTCTCAAACTTTCCTAGTTCTACACTAATTGGCATCTTCTAGGAAAAGTAATTGGCAGTTGATGCCTGTGTACTAATAGTTGCAGACACCGCAGGAATTCTTTTCTCTGCATTTGCTGATCCAGTATTCACAGAAAGTCAACAGTGGGTTCTGCCATAATACTCAAACACATCAGCCAAAGTTTCCCAGGTTATGCCATCCAAATTTATACACTTGTAGGTTCTACACTCTATTAAAATGTTTTAGGTAACTGTACTGTGGCTAGACAATGACAGATTAGTGTTCTTCCCAACACTCCATGGCTCTCCTTGGGGCGGTGCTCCACAAAGCACCATTTGCAGTGCTGGGCTACTGCCTTGGGTCAGGGCTGTATGACTCTCTTTGTCTGGGAGGATCTCCCTTGACTGTCACATTCAAAGCAACCAATGACTTGGAGCCCTGTAAGAGTACTACTTCTCTGTCTTGGTCCTATCCATCCCAGGAGACAAACCTACTCATGAACATAGATGGACTTTCTATCCTTTCTGGTGTGGTCATGTGGGAGTTACCATGTAAGCTAAGTGAAATGTTGAGCTGCAGTGCAATGATGACAAGGGACAAAGCCACCCTCACAGGGACACTGACACAGGGGAGGACACACTGAGCAAAGAGCTGCCTACCCCTACCCCTGTGCTCTCTTGCTCCCATTGGTCACTGAAGGTAGACTCTGTCAGGGACAATCTGTAATCTCAGACAAAGGGATTCTGTTCATCCGTGGACAATTTCTAGTGGGAAAAAGCTATGGATGAAACATCCTTGTAAGTTGAAGGATTTTCTGGGAGACCTGGGCAGGATATCACAGTAACCAATCACCAGTCATTTTCAAGGCATGGTCACCAGACCAGCATCATCATCACCTGGGAACATGACACAAATGCAGATGGTCAGGCCCATCATGACTTTAGATTCTCCGGGTGTGGAACCCAGCAATACCTTCATCAGTGAAGATATGAGGAATCACCCATGGTGCGTGGGATCCTGACTGTATCAGTGGAGAACTAACCAGACCCCCAGAGCTCCCAGGGACTAAACCACCAACCAAGGAGGGCACATGGCGGGACCCATGGCTCCAGCCACATACGTAGCAGAGGGTAGCAGAGGTTGGCCTTATTGGGCATCAATGGGAGGAGAGGCTCTTGGTCCTGGGAAGGCTTGATGCCCCCATATAGGGGAATGTCAGGGTGGTTGGTAGGGGAGCACCTTCATTGAAGCAGAGGGAGGGGGGATGGGATAGGGGGTTTGTGGAGGGGAAACCTGGAAAGGGGATAAAAATTTGAAGTGTAAATAAATAAAATAGCCAATAAAAAATGAAGAAAAAAAAAACCCCAAACTTAACAATGAAAAGAAAAAAAAACATCCTGTGTAAGCAGGGAGGTTGAGTCGATCGTTCTAGCACTAAGGTTGAGTCGATCGTTCTAGCACTAAGGTTGAATCGATTGTTCTAGCACCAAGAACACGAGGAGTAGTGAGGTGAGTGATAAATATTCTTTTGCCATGTGCCAAACACAACCTTGTCGGGACAAGACTCAAAGAAAAATCTCTCAACCTCCTTGCATTCCAATTTAGGAAATTACTTCCGTCAAGTGAGGATTGTTTGGAAGGGCCAGCCATTACCTGTGATTCGGCAGCCTGATAGATTGCCAGGCATTTCCACAAATTCTCTTGGTGTTCTTTTCTCCCTCATATTGGTCTTACATCCCATAATGTCCCATGAGGATACAAACTTGGGGGGAGGGGCGCTGTTGTCATTACGAATTCCAGCACCAGCTTCTCCCACTTCAGACCACGCAGCAGGCTTGCCTTGGTGGAAGCGCCAGGGCTGCTTTCACAGGGAGTTGCTTTGGGCAACACTGACCAGCATGGTGCCCTTTAAAGTCTACCTCCAGGGTCACCTTGGTAACATCCAGGGAAGGAGCAGAGACGGCAGCTTCGCTGACGATAGCTCCATCCATCACATCCATAACCGGTAAATAGAGATGGATGAGGGAACACGGTCAGTGAGAGTGGGGTGCTGGCCTCTCTGCTCACCGCCTCTTCCTTCTCCAGACTGGTCCTTGAGTTGTTTACTGTAGAGAGCCAATATTGATACTTGCTGCTACTGGCTGGTTTTCCTCATTAAATGTCTAGATACACATTCTTTGCTTAATGACTTTCTTTGTTTAATAAATTTCCTTCATCTCCCATCTAGTCCAGAAGCAAATTTAGTATTGTGGAAATTCATTTTGCTTCTAAACCTCCTTTCCCTAGGTTTTCGCAATGGTCTGCACATACCCTCTGCTCTGGTTCATATATTGTAATCTTAATCCCCAAGGTGATGGTATTAGGCAGTAGGGCATTTAGAAGGTCACTAGAGACAGGGGACTTTTATAAAAGAGGCCCAGAGGCTGATCTCCCTTTTCCCCAGTGTAAGGACAAAGGCGGGAAGATGTTGAATCTGTAAACCAGAAAAGGGGCCTCCCTTCCCACTTCCGGTTGGTCTGAGCCTTGACCTTGGGCCTTCTTTCCTGTGCCTAGAACTTCACACAATAAATTACTGCCATCTGTCAATTGTGTTTTGCTTAGCAGCTAAACAGACTAAAACAGCATTCCAAATCTTGAAGCCCTTTTATATTCCAGACCTTCCTTGGCTGGGCCACACTGTTAAGAAAGTCTGTGTGATTCACCAAGGTGCTGGTTTTGGAAACGATTCCTCTTTAAAGGCCCAGATTGGCTCTTGGAAGTAGTTTGCCCAGCTTTCTCGTATTTGTACCTCCTCCTAAGGCTTGCTCAATCTTCACCCACCTAGCTCACTGAGGGGAAAGACTCTGTCGTCCTGGGTCAAATGAGTGAGGGTCTGGAGGGAGGGTGAGGGAGGAGGTTCTGGCTCTGGCTTTCAAGCCCACTCTTCCGCAGTGGACCTAGCTGTGTAACCCCCTTTTTTCTTCCTGTACCGCCCAGCGTAGAGAACTTTTCTTTTATTAATCATCCTATAGCATTTTTTGGGGCTTTAAAAAGCTTCCCATGTGCATCATGTTAGACCTTTAGAAATGCCAAAGAGTTACGCGATGATTCCTGCTGTTGCTCGGCAGAAAGGTGCCAAACATTCTTAAAGTGGCTGTGGGCAGGCTCTGCCTCCTGGCACCTGCAGCTGTGAGCTCTGGAGCCCACCTGTGCTCTTTATTCCAGCTGACTCTGCATATCGTTGTGTGGTTCTCAAAGCTGGCCAAATAGCAGAATCTCCCGGAGGAGCTTAGAAAATATAATTCCCTTTTGGAAACTTTAGCTTGGTGGGTCCAGGACAAAACCTGACAATTTGCATATAAGATGGGCAAGACTGAACCTGCACTCTGTCCCCCTGAGTCCCTTTCTGGAGCAGGAAATTTTTCCGGTTCCCGTCTTATCTTAGATCCGACCACTACCCTCTCTCCTTCTTGATGAGAAACTGAAGTTTTCGATTTGATGAGATCTTTCCCTGTTGACTACATTTCTGACCACTAGTTCCATAGCAGTGAGGCTCCCACCCCTTTCTTATGTTTGCTAGGATTTCTTTCCTGCGATTTAGAGAGAACGTACTCCCCACATGAGCTGAGTAGTTCTCAGCTCAGGGGTCACACTCTGTAAAAACGGTGCTCATGCAACCCCATGGTTTCTCACAGGAAGATTGGTAGAAAGGAGCAAGCCTGACCCTTCCTGGGTTAGAAATGTTACCATTGCTCATTCCATCTCTAGCTTCCACCACCAGGAGCACACTCATTAGTCTCCAAAACTGTGAGTTAAATAGCATTCTGCTCTTTAGAAAGTTGGCTGCATCCAGTATTTTGTTACAGTAACATAAGATTGACTAACATACTAGATATTCTTGCCGCTGGGCATGATCTTGTGACCTGGTTCCACCACCCAGACTTCTCTTCCTGGACTTTGGCATTAAATCAATTAAAACAAGTGGGGAAGGACTCTGGGCACTGTCCCATGTCTGGAGCTACCAGTGGCAGAGTAAAAGCTGGTTTGTCCAAACAGTAGCCCGATATCTTGTTTCCACAGTGTTATCTTGACTTTCTTTAATGACTAGTAAGCCTCCAGCCTGTTCTTTCTGTGATTCTATAAGTACACATTGACAAATAACTTGCCCTGACCCATCAACTAGACTCCATCTCTGTGTTTATAACTTGGAACTAGTTCATTGTGTTGCAAGACCTTCAGTGCCTGTTGTCAAAAGCTCTTCTCAGAGGAAAAGCTGCCTTCTTACAAATGAGAATTGACATTCATCCTCAACTCTCTAACACAGGTCCAGAGGTCAGTTTGACACTTCCTATTCACATTTCTCTTACAACAATTTTTTTTAATTTTTGAAAGCATGATTTAAGTTATTGAGCTTATCACTTATTCATATTAGAATTCAGGTTACACGTCCCTCAGAGCAGCCTCTGCTCTGGCCCCTTTGGCTGTTATTGGCATTTATGACCATGTGATGACTTTGCAGACTTCTTGGCAGTCAACTTGATTGGATCTGGAATCAACTAAGACTCTCTTGTGTTTGGGAAGATATTCCTGGGAGGACTAACCAAGGGGAGAAGCCCTACTGCAGAGGGCAGCACCTCCAGCCATGGCCCAGATGTTAGGAAGAGCCAGGAGAAAGCCCTGGCTTTCACCGGCCTGCCTTCTTTTCTGGCTTCGTGCCACACTGTTTGTAGCATGGCTGCCAACCTTTGTGGCCGTTGGGCCCAGCTTCTTCACCCTTTCAATGTAGAATGGAGGCTAGCAGTTGTCCAGGGATCCTCAGGCCTTTGTCTCCAGATTGAGACAGGTAAATCACCCAGCCTCATTGACCGGGTCACTTCTAGGGCTGAAGCCTCTTCAACATGGAGACAGTCACTGTTATACGCCCTACACAGTGCCAAGTAAGCTAAGGTATGCATTCCTCCTTGTGATATATATCCATTCCACCATGTTATTCCTCTGAGACACTCTATTAATGCATTCCTTTACAGGAGAAAGAAGGGAGTCCTGACAGAGGTGCCGACCTCTATTCTGGTGCTAAAGTGACTCACCAATTTGTCCTTTAAATATTTAACATATATCCAAGTACTCCACACATGGTACTGACCTCCGCTAGCAGGAAAACATTATGACTGGTCTCCAAAAGTCTTGGTATGCTTTTCATTGATGTCTTTAGAAGTTTTTACAATGGTCAAAGCTCAGAGAAAGCCGAGTGACAGGGGGCTTTTTTTCTTCCAGTAATCCAACCACATGGAATATTGGCAAGCATCTGTGATCTTTATGATTCTAAATAGTTTTCTCAGAACTGTAACCTCTGGGTGATGACCTGGTACACAGATGGCCTCAAACTCCAAAGCTTGTCTTACTGAGTGAAATATTTTGATGTTCACTAAAGAAACTAGGCTCTGTGAAGGGTTTTCTAATTTTTTAAAAAAAGAATTTTATGGGTATGAGTGTATGTATGTGTGTATATGTGTATGTGTGTATGTATGTATATATGTATGTATAACATGTGAGTGCAGTGTACACAGAAGCCAGAAGGAGGCCTCAGGTCCTCCCCAAGAGCAACCAGAGCTCAAAACCACTGAGCAGTTTCTCCATTTTATTTTTGATGGCATGAAACTGTTCTTTTAACTTTGCATCCTGAACAGCTATGCCAACACCTTATCCTTAGAAAACATTCAACACATGCTGTGACTAAGTGAATGAGCACACAGATATATGAAGAGATGGAGGGAAAAAAAGGAAGAGAGGAGCAAGATCAAATGCCATAAACAAAATGCTATCGTGGATTTCAACAAGAAAATTTCAGTGGCCAAGGTCACATGATGTCTCATGAACTTTCCAACATTTGATCTGCCAGAATGGTCATTAGTCCAGAAGACAAAATAGCTAATATTCTCAGATCTGACTTTATATTGCATTCTGCTCAGAGCTGTTCATCTCTTCTTCAATACTTCTGCTGTCCTATTTATAAAACAACGGAGATAAATTACTCAATATCTTAGAATTCATCCAACATTAATGGTCTGAGATTGGATTAACGATAGCTGCAGAAAATGAAAACTGACAGAAAGGACAATGTTAGAAATTATTACCAGCAGTTAAGTTATCCTTTGTGCATTTTTAATAATGTTAATATAAGCTTACATTAAAAAATCAGTTTGCTTTTGAAATGTAATAATAAATGGAGCCAGCACGTGTCGGGAACCCCAGAATTCAGAGGGCAGAGGGAAGAAGAGTGCCGTGAGTCTGAGCCAGCCTGGGCTACTCAGTGTGTATGCACTTAACCTATAACTCATTCCTTGGGTATTTATCCAGGAGAAATGAAATAAAGTCCCATGTAAAGATGTGGGTATTAATGCTCCAGAATGATCATCGTAGCAAGAAATTGTAAAGAAGCCAAACATCTATCAATAAGTAAACTCGTGAATAAAATGATCTGTGTCCACACGAGAGGCTACTCAGTGAAGCAGCCACGTGTGTGCTTTTGAGCCTAAGGCCAGCTTGTTTGTTTGGAACATGAAAACCCCATGCTCTAAAGCTTTCTTTCCCTCATCCTCCATCTCTCTCTTTTCTTTCGGTTTCCTTTTCAAGACAGAGCTTTGCCATGTAGCCCAGGATGGCCAGGAGCACACTGAGTATCCCCAGATGATCTTGAACTGAGATGAGCTTTCTTGCTTTAGCTTCCCAAGTGCTGAGACTAGACATGTAACACCATGCTCGACTTAAAGATACTTAAACAGCAGACTTGCTCTCTTAAGAAATAATCCCTGCCCCTCTCCTTCTCCTTTCTCTTCCCCTGGCTAACCTTTTCTTTGCATATTTTTCAAATGTATGCATGACTGACTAATTAATTCCACTCAACTACTTAACAAGTTTTACTAATTATTTTCATTAATTAACAGAAGAGGGGTTTGAAATCAGAATAGCCAGACTTGAAAATCAACCCAACTGTTTACTACCTATGTGACTAGAAAGATTATTCTCCCATTTTCTTTCTTCTGGTAAACAGAGATGCAAATAGTGCCTATCTTTGGAGGGTAGTTATAAGGATTAAATTAGTTCATTTATGAAGACCATGGTATGCAGTTCCTGGTAGAGGAAGATCATAGAGGGCAGTGCTGTGTGCTTTTAAGTGTCTCACCAGAATGTCACACACTACTGTACTGTTTAGAAAAATTATTGCTAAAATTACCATAATTTCCACTTATTTGGTGGTTGTTATGTGCCAGACACTCCTCAAATCAAATTCTATTTGATCTCAAAATACTTTGATCTAATGAGTATTATCATCCACTTCCCCAGTGGGAAAACTTAGAATCAGAGAGGTTAAACATTTGCATAAGGTCATACTCATTTGCATAATGAGTAAATGATTGAGCGGGAATTGAATCTGCATCTTTTGAACTTTAAAATGCGTCCATCTATTCTTTCTTTATCCTGTCTCTCCAAGCAGAATTCTAGTCCACAGTCAAGAAACACTTCATATATTTAGCACATGTAATCTCAGCTCATACAAGTGAACCCTTCCTGCTAAGCTTTGAAGTCTGCACAGTGTTTGTTCTCCTCTACACACACACACACACACACACACACACTGCTACCTTCACTGTAGGCCCACGAGATTGCTTCTGAGTTGGAAGTCAAATCCATGTCCACACATGCAAATTTCCTACTTGACAAACATTGAAGACCCATACATTCTGAAGTAGTGTTATCATTCCTAGTGGTGTTAGAGTCTGAAAGTTATAGAGATAGATCCAAGAAAAGGGAGGTCACACTGATGGCTGCTGATGGCTGCTGTTTAAAAAAAAAAAAAAAGAGTTCAATTCAGGGATCTACAACAGGAGCAACAACTTAGGCTGAAGAAGAATGCTTTTAATTGGCTTGCTGTCCTTTAGCAGAAATTATTTATATAGTTATTGTTAAGTCCTAGGTAACTGTTACCTGGCTAGCCTGCCGTTTTTGCTGTCACTAATATTATAAGGAAACTTTCTCATATGCTGTTTCTGCTGTTACTAGGAAATTTTTTCATGCCCAAGTTGATGACACATTCTGTTATATCCTGTGCCTTGGAAACCAATCATGAGACAAGTCAGTAGAACTGCTTCGTATAATTAACCACAATAAGCTTGGACCCAAACCAACAACCCAGCACCACTTCCTGTATCGTGCATAAGCTCTCCATAAGCTTTCATGGCATTTGCTTTTATAAACTGCCCCTGGGATGGACCCCACCCTAAGAAAAACACCTGTACCAAATAGAGAAGATATTTGGAATAAGACTTCCATTTTGAGTAGGGGTAGAATAAAGTGTAAGTTCCCAAGACCTCCCTGGGAACTGAAATTCTACCTGGCAGAAAGAGACATGTACATGGATAACTGACATCCTGGTTGACAAGTTAAGACGTGAATGTTAAGACAAGGCAAGTCCCCTGACACAGCTGAATATCCCAACCAATGGGAGCAGGATAAGTGTACAACAAAGACATGTTCCCCAGGAAATCCCCTATCTCTAAATCCTGATTGGTGAAATAACTTGGCATAGATGTTTGTAGATTTTAGGCTTAAAAAGTTCTGTAGGATCTTAATGTCACAACCAGCTCCTGAGTCTGGATGTACGGCCTGATCAATCAGTCCTGGGTTGTATGTTCAATAAATATCCATGTCTGACTGAGATTGGTATTCATGTGGTTTGTGAGGTGACTCCTGAGCCTAGCAGTTATTAGGAACCAAAAGTATGACTTATGAAATAATATATATTCTAATATAAAGTCAGATTTGATTTGAGAAGGTTAGAATGACTTTAAAGTATTTAAATATGACCATCAGTGTGTCTGTAGATCAAAGCAAGTTTCCCTGGTAGCTCATTCTGACAGGCCTGTCATAGAGGAGAGAGTGCCTGAGCTGATTCATTAAAAATAAGTAACTAATTAATGTAGATGAGATACAAATTTTGTTATATGGTAACTTAAAGATTCTCTCTGAATATTAATGGGTGGAACTCATTGGTGTGTAAAATCTAGCCTCTTTCCTAATTAAGAAGGCAGGAGCTTTGGTGAGGCAGAAGGAAATCTGAGTCTATCTGGACCTGACCATTATCAGTTTAACACTTTAGTTGATGGAAAAACAAAACAAGAGTGAGAGGAAGAAGTCATAGGGCCATCTTAGGGTGCCCCCGCCAGCGTGTGTGTAAACAGCTCTGAAACCCTTCCATGACAAGAATAATTGTAATTAATAATAGCACAGCAGAAAAGCATGCACTAGGATACAGATCACCTACAAGTCCTACCTTTCCTTAAAAGAAGTTCTCAGAAGACCCTGGCTAAGGAGAAACCATTCCTGGCTTCTCTGAACATCTGGCCCACAGTGTCACCCATAAGCACAAGCTTAAGACTTTATTGTTCTTGGCTGGAAGAGCTTAGTATACAATAATTTCTCACAAACTAGGAGAGAAGCTGTATGTGGAATATTTGTATCCTTACCAAACCAGAAGGTTAGGGTTAGGGTGAAGGTGAGTGTTTGAATAGGAACCTTGAAGATGTGATTGGGTCATGAGGATGAAGGGTCCAGGAATGGTGTTAGCACCTTCATAAGAGAACCTAGAGGTTCTCTCAACAATTCTTGCTATTGAGAAAATGCTGAGAAGCTGACCAGCCATAAACTTGGAAGGCAACTTCACGAGGCACAAATCTAATGGCATGTTGCCTTTAAATTTCCAAACAGCTTCAAACTGTGAGCAATGTACGTAGTAAGCATTCTACAGAAGAAGATAAGTCTGGCTAAGATAAGAATGAAATTCCACATCGTGATGTAGTGCAGGAACAGAAAGCACTCCTAGAAGAAACTTTAAGAACCTGAAGAAACAGCTCTGCTCCCCCGCCTCGTTCCTCGCCGCTCTGGTGCTGAATTGGACAGCTCCTCGCTCTTTGGAAATTCTGCTGGTCTTCCAGCTGCCTCACTTCATTCCACTAAGAGAGTAAATAAATTCTGGTTCTTTGTCTCTCTTCTGAAATATTTCTAACCTCCTTTCTCACATATACTTATTCTCAAAAGTCATCCAAACTGGATCCATTGACTTGTTTCTGAGTAGGGGAGACAGAAAACACTAGTCCCATGAGATCAGAGTTCAACAGGGAGAGGTAGACTATATATGATTCTAGAAGCACAGAGAAGCCCTGACTCAGCCTCAGGAGCTTGGGAGGACCCTAAACCAGAAGACTGGTAGGCTGTAGTCAGGAGTGAAGAACTAATGAGAACCCTGGAGGAAGGCAAGACTACACTTAGGCCTAAACAACAGCATGCTCATAGAGTATTCTACATAACCATGACATGGCACCATGATTGTTCCAGTGAACAGGCACCAACAATTCACACTTCAGCTTTACACTCAAGTTATTTTTGTAAATGGTAACCTATTCATTCATTTATTTAAAAATATTTATGGAACATGGCAATCTGTGGCAGGCGCCATGGTCAGTGCTAACTGACAGGAAAGTTTTTATGTGGAAGATGGGCGGAGGAAACCATGCCCAAATCTATAAATAAAAATGCTTTCAATGGTTTCAAATGAGTGAAGGAAATTTAAAAAGTGAAAGGAGGAAAATGAGAGGTAAGGAGAGTTATTATTGGAAAGAAAGTGGGAGAATCTTCGAGGTGTGAAAACAGACATTAAAATGAGGTGAGATGGGGGAGGTGGAGCTGAAAGTACTCGGAGGTCCCTTCCCCCATTGGTTGAAAGGAACAGCTGAATTAAGAGTAGCGTTTTTCTTCATGTGTTCAGAATGCTCAGCAGAGGGATAGCATGTGGTTTCATGCAGTAAAAATGAAATATGAACAGGCTTCAAATATTGTAATTCAGTTACAGAGTTACATCAGCATTTTGTGGTCATACTAGCACATGCTTTGAATTAAAATCTAAAACACACAGAAGACGTAAATCTCGGGATCAACACAGCACCTAGGCAGCTCTAACATTTCTCAGTGTGTCTGTAATGTAACATGAAATGTCAGGCACCCAGTTAAATGCCACCTCCATGGTAAAAGCTAGCTTCCCATTCCTTACCCTTTAGACCATACTTTAAAAAAAAAAATCCCAAACAGATTGAGTTTTCATCCTTCTTGACTCAATGGACCAGACTGTCCTATCTTTCACATTGTGGAAACTACTTAGGTAATCATAGAATGGAAATCTGGCCCCAAAGAATAGCTTGTGATATTTTCTGGAGGATCAGGATAATCAGTGTGAGCCACATGTAGAGTTTTCAAGTCAAGAAGTGAGAACGAAGATCCAGTCTTGGGTCTATCGTATTTCCTTTCCTCCCAGAGTGATTGGACAGACAGAAATTTTGCTACAGCCAGGGAGAGGAAGTCCTTCCCTTGTTTACTCCAGTCTGTGCAGATGGAACTAGCTAGCCTGCTCAGAAAACCAAGTGGATGAAACTCCTGTTATTTGAAGATGCACGACCAAGAGCTGGTGGCAACATCTAAAATACACAGCAATGACATAGAGCATCTGTCTTTGATGCCCTCATAAATCTGCTCCTTTATTCATCCCCATTCTCAGGGTTTTGTCAGCACCTGTGTACAGAGCACGTGTTCACAAAAAGGAAATGCTCAAGATGTGCTATAGCCTCAGGGCTGGCTTGTGCCTGGGAACAGCGCTCAGCACCCTGAGCCATCTTGAACTCACATCTTGAGCATCAGTGAGGGTTTCTGCCCTTAATCTCTGCTCATCTGAACTTCGCTTTAGTTTCCTTTCAAAACATACACATAGGCAGCAGAAAAGGAGCCCAACATGGAGACATATGCCCGCAATTCCAGCATTTAGGAAGCAGAGGAATACAAATCAGGAGTTCCAGGCTGTCCAAGTGAACTGAGTGATATCCTGTCTCAAAGAGGAAGCTATGAAATTGCAGCCATCAGAGAAATGACTCACCAAGAGTGATACATTTCTGGACACAGAGAAGGTGGGAAAATTCATGTCACCCATGATGCTCTGCTTCTTCACAGGCCACAGAAAACAACGTGGCCAAGCATCCAAGGAGTGATACTAATCAAACTGAGCTCAAAACGCCCCAGCTTATAATTAACTTATCAGAGACACCATCACTATGACAGAAATTGCACACACCTTTCCTTTCCCAGAGGGAAGTGTTGCCTCTCTGTATCATTTTTGTTTGAATTTTTAATGAACATATATTCATAATTTCTTATATAATTTAAACAGTGTTTTCAAAACATAGGATTATATGCAAATGTAACATGCTCTTATAATATTTTTTGCATAGGAAACATCTACACCTTAGCAGAATATGGAAAATAAATGGCCTTTCTCTTGCCTTTTTTCTTCTGTCAGCAAGAATAACAATTTCCTGTGGGACCTTTGACAAAACAAATCACCCTCTGTGCTCTGTCCTGACTGATGGAAATACTTAACGTGCAGAGTGGGGATGAACAGAAATGCTGGGTCACCCGCGAACAGTGTTCAGCATCTGTGGGCAATGTGAGGCACCTTACGTGATATGTTAGGAAGCAGCTAGCCTTGCAGCTCCAGTATGATGTTTCACGAGCGTCAGCATCTCCAGTCTAGACAGAGGAAGCAGAAGATGAGGGCAGGATCCTTAAGTAGTTTCTATATCCTGAGTTGAAGTGAAATGGCCATTAAAAATCAGAGCAGAAGACATTCCAAAGGGACACACAAGGGGCAAACATCAACCTACCTCTGCATCATAGCACAAAGATAACCTGTTCATGTATGGGTCCAAATGGATGCCAATGTTCTCTCTCCTAAATGGCTCCCATATAATTCTCACAACTGTGGTAGGTGGTGGTTCCTCTAGTGAGCAAACTGAGACCCATAGAAGGATATAAGCTTTCACAAATGGAGACAGTGGGGGATTGGTGCTGATTGCTGGCTAGTTTTATATCAAGTCGACACAGCTAGAGTCAACTGAGAGGAGATATTGCCTCCATAAGATCGGGCTGCAGGCAGGTTTGTAGGGCATTTTCTTAATTAGTCATTGATGGAAGACGGCCCAGCTCATGGTGGGTGATGCCACTCCTGAACAGGTGGTCCTGGGTGCTCTAAGAAAGTAGGTTGAGAAAGTCATGGGGGAACCAAGCTAATAAGCAGCACTCCTCCATGGCCTTTGCATGAGCTCTTACCTCCAGGTTCCTCCTCTGATTTTCCTCAGTGATGGATTATTACCTGGAAGTGTAGATGGAATAAACCCTTTCCTCCACAAGATTCTTTTGCTCATGGAGTTTCACCACAGCAAAAGTAACCCTAACTAAGATAGCTGGTCATCCCTTATACAACTTCTGGACACAGCTGGCATGTGCCCTGATGGACAGACCACTAGCCTCAGGCAGGCATTAAAGAAGCCAAGAGCCTGACTCTGGCAGGGCACAAAGCTCTGTAATGTCATCCCTTCTACACCTAGTCAAGAGCCTATCAGTTCCCATATAGACCTCCTCTGATGGGTTTGGCAAATATCTTGTCTACAAAGTCATATTCTCCTTTTCCTTCTCCTCCTTGATCTCTCTTCTCCTCCCCTTAATGCACTTCTTCTCCCCTTTCTCCTTTTCCTCCTCTCCCTTTATTTTTTACACTAATTGTAATTTTGGAGTTTCTCTTCTTTTGTAAGAAGTCAACTGTCTATACTGAAGCTTAGCTTTTCCTAGACTATTACAAATTTCAAAACTAAGTAAGGAACTTACAAGCATAAGCCAAGTGACAAGAGGAATTGAAGACAGCCCAGAGAAGGAGAACAAGCCCCATGGAGGCTGCTGAGGACTTAGAAACATGCTGGCTCTTTACACTAGCCACCACACATCTGTGATTGTGCTGACAAGGGAGGTGATGGTGCTTCTGCTCACTTTGGTAGTCCATTCTCACTGACTATATCCAAAAGGGCTGACATTCAGATGTCCAGGAGCTAGTCATGGTGGCGTGTGCCTGTAAATCCATCACTTTAGGGGCTTAGGATCGTGGATTTAAGTTCATCCTTGGCGACACAGAAGGACCCTCGAAAAAAGATAGTGGCCACAGTGCTTCAGGAGCACTCTGAGTGCAGGATACTGTCCCATTTCTGGGTCTTTGTTGGCCCTTATTTTCTAGCCACATGGCCTTAACTGGTGCATTAATGTTTAGCATAGTGTAGCTGTATGAAAATGCCCACACATGTGATGATCCTGATTTTCCAGGAGGACTTCACTGTGATGGGAAGATTAAATGACATTTGTCAGGGTTCAGTGTGCAGAGCTGAGGGGTAACTGCAAGGTCATTACAGGAAGTTCAGGTTCATGGGGAGAGAAAAACAGAACAAGACAAGGCTCTCGGATGAGTAGGGTGTTTTCATTTTAAAGTATTTTGCTCATGTTTTTCAAATAGAAACAATAATATTTTTTTTCTAGAAATGATAGAAAGGCAAGGAGCACACAAGTAATGTGTGTTCTTTCTGCATGGTGTGGGTGTTGTGTGGGTGTAGTGTGGGTAAGGGCACCGAACAGTGGGCACTGGGGAACAGCATGTGCGGCTGCTTTTACAATGAGGTATTTGTTCATTCCCTAAACATGTTTTCTGCTGAGTCCCACATTCCTGCTAAGCTAGATTGGCATAAATATTATTAAAGGAGTAAAAAGGCTGGAGGGCAGTAACTTAACACACTGTTGCAGGATGGGGACAACTTTAAATATCAATCGTCTAAGAAGGCCACACGGAAGAGGCAGGGTTTTGAGTTTAGAGCTGGCTGATAAAAACATGCCTTTTCTGAGCTGAGCAAGGAACTTTTCAGTCCTTGAAAACAGAAAATTCATAAGCTCTGAAGTTAGGTGAGGGCTTGACATGCTGAACAAAAAGGAGCCCAGTATGGGTAGATCCAAGCTGCAATGTTTGGCAACTCAGATGCCGTGAAATTTTAAAGAGCTACCTCACAGCCCTTGGAAGGGCGAGGTGTCCTGTCAGTCATTAATGGGACCTGTGATTGGATCCCTTCACGAGAGGCAGCATGATGGATGTTCTCATATCGAGCGCTGCTTTAGACACTGTCTGCTGGAGCCTACACTGATCACTGCTAAATCAGCCCAGGATCTTGCATAAATCCAAATCCCACCAACTTCAAAGAGAGTGTAGATAATGCATCTTTTGTCCACAGCTTTAAGAGTTGGGTGGAACTTCAGATTAGTGAAAGACTCCCCTTTTATTATCAGGAGCCTCAGTTGCTGTTCCTCTGCATGAATGAGAGAGTAATTAAATACAACTCAAAAGGGAGACTGTGTGTGTGTGTGTGGGGGGGGGGTTGTGAGGCTTACTATAAATCCCATTGGAACTAAATAAACCTTTTAACGAATGTTTAATTACTTTCTACTATACTAGGCACTGTGAAGATGAGAGGGAAGAGGGGGAGGGCTTCTCTTTGAGGAAGTTACAAACTGCTTGTAGAGAAAAGACAAATCAACAGAAATTTAGGATAATGTGATAAAAGAAAAATTTCTGTTGCTTAGGTTACCATTAGAATGCAAGCTAAGAAAGTACTTGTGCATCAGGGCTGAGGTGACTCATGCCATGAGCATGCTGTTTGATACACACAGTCCACAGAAGGTAATACATGTGTCAAACAAACACATGAGGTAGATACGGGTTGTGATTTTTTAAAAGTGCCTTGAGGCAAGAGGGTCAGCATGACCTTCCCTATGGGTGGCAGTACCCAGAAGGTCAGCGTATCATGGGACGCTGCAGAAACACTTGAACAGATTGCTTCCTGAATGTTTTAAACTTCACTTAAGAAGCAGTTTTCTTATCCTCAGAAAGCAAGCACAACCAACCAACCCCATTTTCAGAAATATAACTCTGCTAATTGCTTTCCAGAGAAAAGAGATCATAGGCCAGGTTATAAAAAAACAAGTTACTTCATATGTAGCTATGATAGGCTTTGTGGAGCGAGTATGGCAAGAGCAGAAGATGGAGCAGGGGCACTCAGGCTGCTGATGTATGTGTTCAGTGACTCCTGCCCAGGCCCTCACATGCCACACACATACACCCCTGCCTGTGGCATCTGCTCTCCATGTTGTTCTTCCCGGGATGTCTGCATGACCCCCTCCCTGGCCACCTCCACATGCTACCTGCTCACGGTATCTTTCTAGAATGCCCTCTAAAGGATTGCATCTTCCCTGGCTCTCCCTGCTTCCATTTCCACCTCACCAAGCACCATTCCTCACATGACTACCTATGTATTTCATCCTCTCGCTAGTTACATGTTCTATTCCTGTGATAGAATAAGTATCTATGCAGAGAGGCAGTTTTTACTGCTTTGCTCATTTTCTTTTAAGCTCCAGTTGGGAAAACATAAATGTAATAATAAACACAATAACCACTAATAAAAAGATTTTGGATGAGTCATTCAGTCTCAGGCATGTGTCTACCCTTTGTCCTTTGTCCTCAGTACGTAGGAAGGCTGTTCTGCAACTCACAGAGCTTGCCTGCCTCTGCCTCTGCCTCTGCTTCATCACACCCAGCTTGGCTCATGAGAGTCTCTTAATGTTAGATGAGGCCCTGAGACATCACATGTCTGAAGGTAACTTCTGGCTACTACCTCTGGGTTGAATTATGTGTGAAACTCCACTAGGATCACTGACTACAGATTGATTTTTTAAAGCAAGTTCAAGTGATTGACTTGCTGTGGGTTGCTTGGTTCAGTTTTGTGGGACTAAGAAATTTATTTGTTTGTTTGTTTTCGAGACAGAGTTTCTCTGTGTAGCCCTGGCTGTCCTGGAACTCACTCTGTAGGCCAGACTGGCCTCGAACTCAGAAATCTGCCTGCCTCTGTCTCCCAAGTGCTGCGATTAAAGGAGTACACCACCACCCCCCGGTGGGGCTAAGAATTTTTATGAATGAAAAAGCACTCAGAGTTTCATTAGATGGTATGAGTTCAGCTCTACAGGTGCCACTTAACAGACAAAAGTCATAGCAGTGCCGCAGTATACACTAGTGCACTGGCAGTGAGTGACAGCATCCTACTCAGAGTTATAAAGAGAGAACAGCACTTGGCACTAACAAAAGTTTGGAGAGGATTCCACAGCCAATCTGGACTGCCCATTGGTTGATAAGGCACTGGGAAAAAAAATGAAGGAAATTTTATTGGTCTCAATATTGGTAAATCATAGGCCATAGGCTGAACCTTGCTTTGGTTCAGAACAAGAAATCTTTTTTGTTTGTTTGTTTCCTACATACATGCAATATATTGTGTTTCTCTCTTGCTACCTCTGTTACAGCCCTTATCCTCTGAACCCCTTCTCCTTCCAGATTAGTCCCTTAGTGGCTGCACTATTAAAGAAAATGATACCCATCAATGGCTGCTCAGGAAGGCTGGGCCTCGTGGGAACCTCTTCTATCCATGATAGAATGTTGAAGAATCCAATCTTGTGTGGGCGTCCATAGTTTCCCTGTATGTTCATCAATGCAATGGCCATGCCACACGTCATGTCTGGATGCCAGTGTTTTATGACACTCCTCTGCTCTTAAATTTGTTGTACCCCCACTTCTGAGATGTTACTTGGGCCTTTGGGCATGGTATGATATATGTGTCCCACTTAGGGCTAATATGTGAGACTCTGATTAACTGTTGCATTCTGTATAGAGGAGCTTCTCTGCCCCAGACTGAAGAAGCTGGAGTCTACAGCTATAAACAAATATTTAGAAGGCAGCTTGGCATCTAGGAAAATAACAGTAGTACGTTCCCTCCTTGGGCCTATGACCTCTATGATTCTTTCTCCCCAGGTTTATAGGTTTAAAGAACAGCTGCAACAGTAGAGTACAGGCAACTGGAGCCTAGAAGATAAGGTGTGTGCTACAAAGGGCAGAGCTGGAGAAGCAACCAAAGCTCTTAGAGGAGCCCAGAAGATCGTGAGTGGATCCCAGACATTGGACGGTTGGAGTTTGATTTTTGCTTTTGATTATGACTGCCCTGATATATTTTTCCTATTTAAGAAAGAAAGTATTTTAGTGGAGCCCACAGTTAAGAGACTTTGAATTTTAAAAGATATTGGACATTTTTTTTTTTTTTTTTTTTTTGGCTTTTTGAGACAGGGTTTCTCTGTATAGCCCTGGCTCTTCAGGAACTCACTCTGTAGACTGGTTACTTGTAGCTTTGAAGGCATGACAAAAGAAACCAGGCACCTCACTGGAACTCATTCCTTTCAGTTTTACTACAGAATCAAAAAACTTACACAGTCATTTTTCTGCTGTTTCACTAACCTAACACAATCTCCCTTGACATCTCTAATTGCGTGGACATGTTAGGAATTTATCTCACTTTTGTAAATTTGAAAAATACTTGATTTTGTGTTGATTTTAGGAAATGTCTTGTGCATACAGAAGCGTAGGACAGACATTTTTTCGGCTGCTCGCTGGACCTCTCCCCACTGATCTCCCATGACAATTCTTCCACTCTTTGTTCCTTGAAAAGCACCATGTCTTTGGTCTGCAGTTTTAACACTTTTCTTTTTATCATTGGTTTTGGAAAATTTGTGGTGTCTTATTCAGTTTTCTTCTTGTGTAATTTTGCCTGTGACTCACTGAGCCCTTGTGTGTGTTGTGGATTTATACTTTCTATCAAATTTAGAAGCCACCCAGCTAGTTATCCTTTTGTTTCCTTATTTCTTCTTGCTTACCAGTGACTCTAATGATGTGTATGTTAGGCCAACTAAGTAGTCCCACGATCTCTTCTTGACGCTGTATTCAATTTAATCATGTCCCCTTGATCCTTTGGTTTTGTTTTCAAATATTTCTGTAGTGTATTGACAGTCACTGCATTTTCTTCTGGAGTGTTTAGTTTTTCTTTATTCTCATCTAGTATATTTTCCATCTGTCACAGCAGAATCTTCTTTTCTAGTGTTCAGTTCAAGTCTTTTGGGAATTTTCCTCAACATTCCTGCTTCATTCTTTGAATATATGTTCTGTACTTACAATGAATATTTTAACTTATTATAACTGTTAATTCTAACATCTGTTAATTCTGGGTCAGATTCAATTGATTTTTCTTTTTATTGCAAGTCTTATTGCTTCTTTTCATGGATGTTAATTTTTATTGGATTTATTATGTTTTTAATACTGGATACAAAGAATATTTATGTGTATTGTTCTGGAATACATTGATATTACTTAAAAGCAATTTTGTCCTCTCAACCCCTGCTTTAAAAAAATTCTTATTCTGTACAAGTTGTTGCCTTTGGTAGTAGTTTGAATGAGAACAGGTCTATAAGCTCATATATTTAGAGCCTGATCCCTAGTTAATGGAAATGTTTGGGAAGAATTAGGGGTGTGACCCTGTCAGAGGAAGTGTTACTACAGGTTGGGCTTAGAGGTTTCAAAATCCCATACCAGTCCCAAGTTGGTTCTCTCTCTCTCTCTCTCTCTCTCTCTCTCCCTCTCCTTCTCTCTCTCTCTCTCTCTCTCTCTCTCTCTCTCTCTCTCTCTCTCTCTCTCTCTCTTTCTCTCTTTCTCTGTCTTCTCTCTCCCTTCCTCCCCCTCCCTCCCTGTCTTGTGTTTGTGAGTTAGATGCAAGATCTCAGCTACTGCTTCAGCACCATGTCTGCCTGCCTGCCTGCCATGGTCTCACCATGATAGTAAAGAATTCCAACCCTCTGGAACCAATTAAATATTTTATTTTATAAGTTATCTTGGTCGTGGTGTTTTGTCACAGCAATAGAAAATTATGTAAGACATCATTGCTCTTGGTTGTCCACCAGAACTCGATGATACTCAGACCACATGGCTACAGAGCATGGAGACATCAATCTGGAATGGAACTAAAAACTTTCTGGTGGCTAGCATCCATAGTGCCTCATGGTATTATGCAGACTGCAGGAAAAGAAAACTGAGCTGTGGACCATGTGTGCTATAATACCAACTTGTCATGGTGGCATAACTATTTGTGGAATAATCAACCACCTTGTAATGGGATTGGAAGCCTTCTCGAAAGGAAGGAATATTCATCTGGTACTATAAACCTGTTCTGTATGTTCTGTCTGTTCTCCGTGTTCTGTAAACCTTTGTAGACCAGGCTGGCCTCGAACTCAGAAATCCATCTTCCTCTGCCTCCCAAGTGTGCCACCACAGCCTGGCTGATATTGGACATTTTAAAGGGGTTGGACTTTTAATATGTAAAAACTGTGGGACTTTTAAAGTTATTTAGATCTAGGGGATTGTACTGGCTGGTTTGTGTGTCAACTTCACACAGGCTGGAGTTATCACAGAGAAGGGAGTTTCAGTTGGGGAAGTGCCTCCATGAGATCCAGCTGTGGGGCATTTTCTCAATTAGTGATCAAGGGGGTAGGGCCCCTTGTGGGTGGTGCCATCCCTGGGCTGGAAGTCTTGAGTTCTATAAGAGAACAAGCTGAGCAAGCCAGGAGAAGCAAGCCAATAAGGAACATCCCTCCATGGCCTCTGCATCAGTTCCTGCTTCCTGACCTGCTTGAGTTCTAGTCCTGATTTCCTTTGGTGATGAACAGCAACATGGAAGTGTAAGCTGAATAAACCCTTTCCTCCCCAACTTACTTCTTAGTCATGATGTTTGTGCAGGAATAGAAACCCTGACTAAGACACTGCTCTTACAGAAGACCTGGGTTCAATTCCCAGCACCCATACATCCTCTCAGAACCACTTGTAACTCCATTCCTGGGGGAACCCATTGACTCTGACCTCAGTGGGTATCTGTACTCTTTCTTTTTAAAAAGAAGGAAGAGGTTAACATCAATGCCATTACTAGGGGCACATACCCTGGCATAAAAACAGACATGGGAAATTCATTCTGGGGATCCTCATGCCACGTGGCACTTAGCAACAGACACTGAACGACAATGAATCTCTCAGCTTCCTGTGTGTGGGCTATTTCAATGAATCTGGGTTTGAGAGCTGTAGATTCCTTTTGAGGCATCATTTGCTTTCTCTTGCAGTCCCTGTGTGTGCCCACTCTATCAGTATTTTTCCCATTACATTCACCCCTGGGAAGTTTCACCAAAACATCACCTGTCATTCAAGAAGTACAAATTTTATCATTGGTGCCGAGCCCTGGAAACTTCTTGCTTTGTTCATCACGTCCTCTCAGAGGACAAATTTTTGTCTGAACACTAGTTCTTTATAACACAAAACAAATCACCACTGTTTTCCATCATACTACGGCCTCATACTTTCAGCCAGATCATCAGCCTCAGAACTAAGTTCCAGATCCCTGGAGACTGAAGAAAGATGTACTGACCCTCTAGCTCTAAGACATACCTCTCACCAAAAATTGTCTCACACTGGTGCTGGAGAGATGGCTCAGAAACACATGCATGGGACCTAGATTCAGTTCCCTGAACCCACATGGCAGTTTGCAACCATCATTAACTCCAGCTTCACAGGGTCTGATGCCCTCTTCTGCCCTTGGTGGGTACTGTACACACATGCTGCCCAAACATACACCCAGGCACACATGTACACATAAAATAAATTTTTTAAAAAAAGATTATCATTCTTATTGCTAGGAGGAAACATGTTTATCAGAAAAAAAAATGTCAGGTATAAGATCAGTCAAGAGGGGATAAGTAATAATAAGTAGATTGTTGAGGTTTTGTTTTAAAATAAGTAATAAAATTTAGACCAAGTTCTCAGGTTGTCCTGAAGATATGGGTCATTAGGAAAACAACTGGATTAAAGGTGGATTCTCCTCATTGTAGGGAAGAGGCCTGAAGGATTTCTGCCTTTTGGTTTCCTGGGAGTGTAGATGTGAAAAAATGTGGGTGTATCCCACACATCAGAGTTAAGAGAAAAACCTGCTTTTACCTTGTCTGCTGAGGTAAAAACACATTCCTCAATTCTACAATGACACACCATTTAGAAAACCTGTGTTTCATACAGAATTATGGAAAATGTTAGTACTTTTTCTGAATCTTATGATCCATGAAAAGTGAATTCAAGTTTTTCTGTGACTTTTCTACTGTCTCCACTAACGGGGAATCTGTAGTAATTTCTGATATCTCTAATGTAAGCATATTTTAAATATAACTGTTAATAAATATTTATTAGGTGACAGGTGTCAGCTTAAGCACTTTATAAATATTAATTCATGCTAATCATCATGCAACTCCTATTATTAGTAGTATTTGATGATGATGACCACCCTTATTTCAGAATGACTTGTGTAAATCATGGCGACATTGGGCAGTGGAGCAGGACAAATGTCAGCAGAGATTAATGGGAAATTATAACACATCCACTGTGGTTATAGATGAAATTCTGGAGCTGTGCTGTACTACGTAAGCTCTCCTAAGAACTCAAACTTGACAAAACTGCAATTAAGCTTCAGGTATATTTTGTTCTAATTCACCGGGAACACTAATTGCTTCCATGAATGTGTAACTTTAACAAGCCAAACTTTTCTCAAAATACTTGGGATATGCAGTGCAACAAACCTTTCTCCTCAAGTGTTTTAATTAAAAATTCAAGTTTGAAGATGATAAATGTGGTGGTTTGAATAAGAATGGTCCCCATAAACTCACATATTTGATTACTTGGTCACCAGGAGTGGCATTGTTAGGATGTGTGGATTCCTTGAAGGAAGTATGTCACTGTGGGTAGGCTCTCTCTCTCTCTCTCACCTACTGATCTAGATGTAGAAATCTCAGCTACCTTTCCAGCACCATGTCTGCCTGCTTGCCACAATGTTTTCCACCATGATGACAATGGACTAAATCTCTGAAATTGTAAGCCAGCCCCAATTAAATGTTTTCCTTTGTAAGACTTGTCATGATCATGGTTTCACTTCACAGCAATAGAACAGTGACTAAAACTATTCCATAAGGATATATACATACACACATACACACACACACACACACACACACACACACACATATATATATGTATATATGTATATAGTATGTATATATATATGTATATATACATATATATATATATGTATATATATATATATATATATATATGTGTATATAGTTGGAAAGACTTAGAGCAATCGATCTCTCTGTCCGTGCTTGGAGCCTGCCTTTTCTTTAGTACCACAGCTCTCGCGTAGTGGTCATGAAAGATGCTGACATGGAGTCTGTTGCCTAGGAAGAGGGAAGCTGTCAGTCAGCATTGAAGATATAATGAAAGTGACAGTGAAGGGAAGGCAGACTTTGCCCAAGTGCCATAGAGATGATGCATGTTCCAGCTTGGCATTCTTCCTACAGCCTAATCACAAGACTAAAACTCATGCTTCTGCCTGCTCTGCCTTGGGAGTAAACAGAAAATTTCTTCTCCTGCTGGGATTACTGTTCAGCACATGGTAATGAGAGCAGCCTGGGTTGAGGGTAGCTTTCCAAAGCTTCTGTTTGCACCAAACCCTGCATCATAAGAGGCCTCTGCTACCACTTCCTCTGTGGGCAACCTTACCCTGTGATGGGGCATTATTTCCCTAGATGGTATACCTTTGCGATATAGTAACTGAGGAAAGCCTATTGTGTGTCATCTCCCCAAACTGTTACTGCAGAAATGGAAGGTCCCTAGACACCTAGCCTGATTGCCATTGAATTCTCATGTGTCAGCAGCTCTAACACTTTCGGTGACACCTTCCCTAGACAGTCCATTGTGTCTCTCTGTTGGACTCCAGTATTAAGGTTATAGTCTACCACATCTGGACAGCTTTCCTGAGCTCAGTGCTGAAGTAGAGGACTCTGTTTTCTTAGGGGACGCCAGGGAGGCTTCTTCTTCTCTGCCTGATCTGGGGAGCCCGACCTGAGGAATGTCACATAGTCCTTGGCAAAATTACAGGTTTAACTTCCTCTCTTCAGATAAGAACCTTTTCAGTAAGCACCTGGGATTCCTGGAATGCCTCTCTAGGCAAAGGAGGCATTCCTGGTATGTTAAGTTCCAGCCAATGATTTAAGTTCACCCTAAGCCCTAACCCCTTCCCACTCTCCATGGCTTATATAGCCCTTGTTTGCTCTGAATAAAGGGCATAGGCTGTTCTACCGAATATCATCTAAGACAGCTGTAACACTAAAGTCCTAGGAGAAGCCCCTCCCCCCCAAGCCGGACCCAAGATCCTGCTAACCCACCTGTTCCAGGCACCAGTTCATCCTCTCCCACCTGGACACCACCAGGGAGGAAGCAGAAGTGAGGAGCCACATCTGTTTCCCCTGTAAGGATGTCTACATGATCCTATCATTGGCAAAGCTCTCTTTTGTGGGCAAGAAGAAAAGTGCATCTTACAGGAGCCAGCCCAGCCCTATGTAAAAGCTCAGTGTCTCCCCTATGCCACCTTCCTGCAGCTTTCCTTACCCACTGCGCCCACTTACTCTGACCTCTGAGACACTCAGTTTGAGACTGAATCAAGAGATCCAACAGCACCCCCATGGTGGAAAAGCCTCCCCAGTCCAACTCCCTGCTAACATCTTCCTGACATGCGCACACGGTTAATTAATCTGGCAAACATAATTTGTACCTTCCAAATGTGTCTCATTTATCAGCTGTGATAATTTGTGCCACATTCATAGATTACACACACTGTTATTAACACAATATTTTATTTTTATTTAAGTAGACTCACTTTTAAATGAATAATTGCTTCATTGTAATTACAACCAGCCTTTGTTTGAAACAAACATTTTTTACGCTGTTCTTTATTTAAATGTTTATTAGAAGAAATTCAAGGGTAAAAACAATTGTGCATCCTCAACAGACATATGAGTTCATGCCTATAATCCCAGTAACTAAGGAGGCTGAGGCAGGAGTTTGAGGCCACAGAGTGAGTCCCAGGCCATTCTTGGCTACAAGTCTGTCTTTAAAAAACAAAAAGCAAAAAAAGCCAGTCATCATGTGTAAAAACTATCATCATGTGAGATAAAACCATCTCTTTTCTAGAACACGAGATTCTGCTGCCTTTCTATATGCAATGCCTGCTTGGGAATTTCAAGTTGGTTCTCTTGCCTGGGACCTGACTCTCACAGAGAAGCCAGTTCTTCCCATCAGTCATGAGATATGAGCCAGTTCCATTTAGTTTGCATTATCAGAGTCTTCTGGAAGCTTCAGGAGGTAGTGGCAGCCTTAACCTACCTCCACTAACTCTGCCAATGGCCCTGCGTAGAAACGTTTTCGCACTTTCCACTGACATTATTGGTGGAAACAGAGCTTTTTGTTTGCGCTGAATGTGGAGAAAACTTGAGGAGCAACAAAGTGAGGAGAATGTTGTATGCCCATGAGTTGCACAAAAATCTCCCCAAAGAGAGCTAATGTTTTCCAGCAGAAACAGGGTACAAGCCAGGAAGCATGTGGGATAGGGTTGCACATCCCTCAAGTCTCCTGCAGTGCGAGAGCCTTTGTCTCAGAACCTTCATGATCTAAAAGGTGGAAGAAGCAGGAAGAGAGGCCATTCAGACAGAGTACTTTTTTTTTTTTTTTTTTTGGTTTTTCGAGACAGGGTTTCTCTGTGTAGCCTTGGCTGTCCTGGAACTCGCTCTGTAGACCAGGCTGGCCTCGAACTCAGAAATCCGCCTGCCTCTGCCTCCCAAGTGCTGGGATTAAAGGCGTGCGCCACCACCGCCCGGCCAGACAGAGTTCTTAATTGCAGGCTCCTTTAGCCTTTCTGCAGCCTGCAGATGTTCCCATTTGGTAAACAACAATTCTCCATCCAACTGCTTCAGTACCGGAATCCATGCTGATGTTTCCCATTCGGATAACTAGCATCCTATGTGGGTGCTCCTCCTGAGCCTGCCTCCTGTGGGTGCTCCTCCTGCCTCCTGTGGGGTGCTCCTCCTGAGCCTTCCTCCTGTGGGTGTTCCTCCTGAGCCTCCCTCCTGTGGGTGCTTCTCCTGAGCCTGCCTCCTGTGGGGTGCTCCTCCTGAGCCTCCCTCCTGTGGGTGCTCCTCCTGAGCCTGCCTCCTGTGGGTGCTCCTCCTGAGCCTCCCTCCTGTGGGTGCTCCTCCTGAGCCTTCTTCCTGTGGGTGCTCCTCCTGCCTCCTGTGGGTGCTCCTCCTGAGCCTTCCTCCTGTGGGTGCTCCTCTTGAGCCTGCCTCCTGTGGGTGCTCCTCCTGAGCCTGCCTCCTATCCTCCTATGGCCACAGCTCATCTGGACTTCCATGAAAGTCTCCAAAGTGTCTTGTCTTCCTTAACATGTGTTCCCTGACATTTGATATTTGGTACAGAAGATTCCAACATGGAGTAAATTTGTCAACCAGCAAGAAGTGTGTTCTGTACATCATACAGAAAACAAATCACTTTTCGCAGAGTGGACATCTGTGTCTTTTCACAGAGTGGACATCTGTGTCTTTTCTCAGAGTGGATGTCTGTGTCTTTTCACAGAGTGGACGTCTGTGTCTGGTAGCAGCTCCAAGCTTCTACATGATATTCCTTTCACTATTGTGTTCCGTTTTAACCTTGGCCCTAGCCAAGGTTTCACTTCTCATGGGTTCAGTTGCAAGTACCCATCCTTTTTCTATACTCTTCCTTTCATTAAAAAAAAAAAAAACGATTAACTTTATTAATTAGGAGTGTCTGTGTGTAGGCTTGTACAAGTGCATGCAGGTGCCTGGAGGTGTCACATCCCCTGGAGCTGGAATCACAGGTGGTTGTGAGCCACCTGATGAGATGCTAGGGACTGAGCTCAGGTCCTCTTGAAGGGTAGTATGTATTCTTAACCACTGAGCCATTTCTACAACCCTCTTTTAAAAAAATTAATTTGGGATCTTGCTATGCAGTCTTCACTGGCCTGAATTCACAATCCTCTTGCCTTCAAGATACAAACTATAGTCTCTTGATTTGCTATTTATAAAATATGCCATAAATTATTCTGCTCTGGTTATCTTACTGTGCTATAGAACATTATAACTCATGTCTCTGCCTGTTTTTTGTATGTGTAAATGTGAGTGTATGCTGTACATGTGTATATGCATGGTCACATGTGTGTGTGTGTGTGTGTGTGTGTGTGTGCCAGTGTTCTTGTATGTCTGTGTATAAAACACAAATGTTAATGACAGGTGCCTTCCTCCATTGCTTTGTGCTGTTTTAACTGAGGCCAGTTTTCTTGCTGAACCAGAGTTTGATTGACATCTAGAGTAGCTGCCAACTTGCCTTAGGCATCCCCAGTCTTCACCTCCCAAGAAGACAGGGTGACTCACCCAGCCATCTTCTATGATTTACATTTGAATCTCACTCTTGTATGACAAACACTAAACATTTTATCTACCGATAATGTCCATGTTCCCTAATTTGTCACTGGTTTTTTGAAGGGGAGTGGGGCTCGCCATTACTAACTTTCCTTCCCTCCTTTTCCATCCTGCCCTTTCTAGGCTCTAATAACCAGTCCTCTGAGGTCAATGTTCTCAGCTTCTCCATGTGAGCTGTACCGTGCAACACGTGTCCTGCTGCTGGAGTTTGTGGTGTCCACCCCCTGGGCCTTTGTTTATTCAGCAAAAGTTGTAAAGGAACAGGACAAAATCCTTTGTCTGAATCATAGAGAGTGGTCCATTTACTTTTTCCTTTTCAAGTGCAGCTTCTTTTATCTAAAAGTGAGTGCTTCAGAAGGGAGGGCCTCTCTTTGGAATGTAAGGATAGCAAACTCTGGTCTCTCATTTCCTGTCTCAGTACAATCGCTCTATTTTTAGAAAACTCCAGAATGGCTTTCTTCCTCCTCCGAATGTTTTTCCAATATTTGCTGTGTTCAACTTACAAGAAAAAGGTTCCTCGGTTCGTTTTAATATCTAGCAGCATGATGGAATCAGAATTTAATTAATTCTGCATATTAAACAGCTGTAATCACCACAAACTCCCTTACCTGGATGCTTCTAGGATTCAAACATTTTTAGAATCCTGGGATAACATGAGTGGCCGGGCATCTCATTTTGTCATCTCATATCAGGATAATAAGAGGCACAGTTTGTGAAATTATATCAAGTTTATTCTTCTGTCCAAGACTACAAAGAAACAGAGGGAAATTTGAAGTGTCTCTTGAAACAGTCGCCATTTGAAATTTGGTAATAACACCTATCTACCTTTTGTATTTCTGTTTCTTCAAGACCTTAAACAGAGCTTCTCCTAAAAGCATTTTAATTTCATCAAAATCCCTCTGCCCTGAGGTGAAGATGAGGACTTTACCTGATGCATTTCCACAGAACACAAGCCTTTCACAGGTCATACAATAGATTTTAATGGAAATCACTATAATTCTCTATGATTTTTCTTCCACAGTTCCTGGTGCTGGTTTCTGTGACAGGAAATGGCTTTCCTTTCATTTCTGGGTACCATTTGAGCAAACAGAAATATGAGCAGCCATTTACCCATGCACCTAGGTAGAATGAGAAACCCTCCTCCCCCGTGAGATGATGGGAATCAGATCCCCCTTCCCCTATCATGGGCAGGAAGACAAAAGGCAGATGTGGAGAGAAGAAATAGGTATGCTTTCTGTTTTTCCTTTCTGATTCTCTGTGGCTACAAAACCTCCATCAGAAAACAGGATTTTGAGCCCACACCACTCTCCCTACTGCAGCTGACAGGAGATTTCTAATCAAATATGCTCATGTCAACCTCAAGCTTTAAATTATTCACCAACTCATCTTGGAATAAAGTCTAAATCTTTCAACATCACTTCAAAATTGTTTCCTACTATTTCCACATAAGTTATCAGCTTCAAACTTTGCTGTACTGAGAATTCTGGAATATTGGTTTCTTTTAAAATGCAGAAATATAATAAGAATGTACTTTCATTTTAATGCCAGGTGTGGGGATGCTTTGGACCATCCACAGCAGCTGACCATGATTTGCCTAGTGCTCTGGCAGGAGCATGGTTTTGCCAGCTGCAGATAATTTCTGTGATTGTGTGATGTTTGGAATAATGAGAACATTTCAGAGAGTACATAAATATGAGGGCCCTAAGAGTTGGGGTTATGGCTGTTGGTCATTTAGGGAGGTTGGTTACAGTTTGTTAGTAGTTGTGCTCAAAAAAAAAAACCAAAAAAAAAAAAAAAACGAAAGGAAACAAATTAGATTCGGGGCTCTCTGTCCTGTCTCTCTGTCTTTGTCTCTGATTGTCTGTCTGTCTGTCTGTCTGTTTGTCTGTCTGTCTGTCTGTCTGTCTGTCTTTCTAAGGGTAAAACCAGGAGGATAAAGAGTGGGAAAAAGAAGAACCTACAAAGTAGCAAAGAGCAGCTACACTTTGCCTCTTGTCTAGGGAGCATACAAAACTAGATTGTATTCTATGCCCAAAATATTCATGCCTCATCTGCTTCCTCCACCCTCATATCCCTTATCTAGATAAATCTTATTCATCTTTTTTCATGGTGTTCTGAATAAAAATGGGCCCCACAGGCTCATATATTTGAAGGCTTGGTTGTCAGTTAATATAATTGTTTGGGAACTATTAGAGGATGTGGCCTCATTGGAGGACATGTGGCTTAAGTTTCAAAAGCCCACAGCAGGCCAGACCCAGTCTCCCTTTGTCTGTCTCTGTCTGTCTCTGTCTCTCTGTCTGTCTCTCTGTCTCTCTTTCTCTCTCTGCCTATGACTTATGGATCAGATCTGAGGTCTCAGCTACTGCTCCAATGCTACACCTATCCTCTGCAGCCCTGTTCCCCACTATGAAGATCATGGACTAGCTTTCTGAATCTGTTAGCAAGCCCCCAGTTGAATGCTTCTTTTATGAGTTGCCTTGGTCATAGTGTTTTTTCACAGCAATAGAACAGTTACTAAGGCATTCCCTGTCTCAGCTAAGATGTAGTGTTCTTTTAAGAGATGTTCCCTGACTTCCGAAGGCTGAGTTTTAGACTCTCCTCTCTGCTCCTCTAAACTCCAACCTTTATCTCTGTTCCAGTGTTGATCACTATTATTCAGTTTCTCTTCTCAACCTTCTCATATCCTTGTCCTCTCTGTAGCCTTGTTCAACATAACACAATCATGCTGCTATGACAGTCATTCACAATCAACAGTAGACTGCACATACAATGGTAGTCCCATTAGTAGTGTACTGATGGGTAACACTGTGTAGCCAGGTTGCTCTGAATAAGTATACAATAGTCAAACAGTTATGATTTTGTCTAACAATATCACAGTGTCTACCTCATCCTTGAGTGATTTGTGACTTCATGAGCATGAAGTTGGTGCCTAGTCGTGGCGTACTGAACAAGAAATACAACAGCAAGCAGAGAGTGTGTTCACCTGTGGAACTTGGTAATGGACACACCGTCCTGTTCACTTCCCATCTAAGGGCTATACCTCTCCATTGCATCACCGGTGTTGAGTAAACATTTTTGAGGTCAACTCTCCAAAGTCTTCCAAGATGGCAGAGCCTTTACTTTGCTCCTGGATGGAGTCTGAAGCTCATCTCTTTCCCCACTGTCTCTCCAAGTGGTCCCAGACTCCCAGTGTTTGGTTAAGCACCTTTCCAATTTTACCACTGCTATCATTACATTATTCTGGGATCACATTTTTTCCCCCTGCGCTGAGAAGTTAAGGCCAAAGCCTCCTTTCCCAGGCCTGTGAAGGTGGGGTTGGTGAGGCCAGGCTGCTTCCTCTTTCTTTCCTTTCATGCCTCTCATAACTCACCTTTTTATGATATCCTATGGTTGTTATATATTTAGCCTATGCCTGAAAGTGAGCTTTCCCTAAGCACAAAGATAGTTTTGCTTCTTATAAAATGTGTTATAGAATCCAGGATAAGGTTCATCAAAGTGTCAATATGTGCCTGTGTTTCCATATAAAGGAGAAAGAGATTAACACTCTTTAAGTTTTTCAAAGGATCAGATATAACAGTAAATTTAAGACAGGAAATTTTAAGTGGGGGATTTTCTGAATTGTACAAGCTTCTTAAGGCCTTCCCTCCCTATAAGAATGACAGCCTTGTTTTTAAATGTTATGTTAATATTTTTTTAATGAGTGTGAAATGCTATACCCACTTTACCTTAACTTGAAAAATTGTAAGCAGATTAGATGTTACATGGTTTCCACAAGAGTTCAGTCAGCTACTGAAAGACAGGTGTGATGTGTAGGTCAAGGACAGGACCCAAGCTAACCATGAGTTCCTCAGACACGCTTTGAAATCAGTCTGTAACCCAGTCCACAGCAGTCTTGAGTGATCATTTTCTCAGATACCTAAAGTTTCACAAATGTTATGCTATTAATTTTAATTATGTCTGTAGTTTAAATTGGCTCTCCAATTTGAAAAATGATTGCCTAAAAGCACTGATGTGATATGAGAAGCACATTTGAGTGAAATGAGTGGGTTTTAAATGAGGACACATTTCTCTCACTTTGGGAGCTGCAATAACTGGATAACATGATCTGTTACAAATCTTCCTAAACCCAAGCTTTGATGCGCTCTGTGCATATTCATGCATCTATCTGATTTCTCATGTGGTCATTCGTGCTAGAAGGAAAAGCTAATAGTGATTCTCATTTGCTTCCTTTTTTTATTAAATTATTTTATTTATTTACATTACAAAAATTGCCTCCATTCCCAGTAACCCCTCCCTGAGTTCTTCAACCCCTCCTCCCTCCCCCACTCCCAATCTCCCATCCCCACCTCACCCCCACCAGCATCTCTCTTCCCTGGGGCATCAAGTTTCCACAGGATTAGGCACATCCTCTCCCACTGAGGCTATGCAAGGCAGTCAGTCCTCTACTACAAGTGTATCCAGAGCCTCAAACCAGCTCTTACATGCTCCTTGGTTTTTTACTTACTCTCTGGGAGTTCTGAAGCATCCAAGTCAGTTGATATTGTTCTTCCTATGGGATTGCTGTTCTTCCTATGGGATTGCAATCCCCTTCAGCTCCTTCAGTCCTTCCTGTAACTTTTTTCTATATTGGCCCCTGACCTCAATCCAATGGTTAGTGAAAGTATCTGCATCTATCTCGGTCAGCTGCTGGTAGAGCCTCCCAGAGGACAGCCATGCCAGGTTTCTGTCTGCACACACAGTACAGCCTCAGCAATAGTGTCAGGTTTGGTGCGTGTAAGCCAACTCTATTAAGTATAAGAGGAAGTGATGTTGAAAACATCCATGGGTAAGCTCTGCACCTCAGACATCGGCATGCCCTTTCTTCTCTGTATTTCTTGAGGGACTTATAACAGGAGCAAGGCATGCCTGTGGTCTTCGTGGTTGTCTTTTCACCTAGAATTAGCTCAGAGGCTGGACTCAATTTTCATGAGCACTATAGGGGTCTCGGCATGTGTACTTTTGCAGGAGATGAGAGAAAAAAAGAAAGGTATGCTCCCATGGGCAGGTTCGAGAGATAACCCAGCCTTTATACCTTCTAGAAAACTATCACAAAAACTGAGGGAGCCTAGAGGGCAAAATGCCAGGCCAATCTGGAGAAATTGAAACAAAAGAAAGAAAACCTTTGCAAATGAAAAGATCTAAATCAAAACTGGTGAAAAGTCAAGGGCACATTTCATGGATTCGATTTAAATCATTTCAAGTTGTTTTAAAGCCTGGTTTAGAGAGAAAGAGTGGAGGAGGTGTCTTGGTCCAATCTTCTTTTCACATGCATCTGTCTACAAGCTCCTGAGCGGTAAGCAGCATCCAATGGGAAATTTTGATCTGAACCCAGAATGTCAGTAGGAGTGTGGACAGTGAAAACTGGACAGGAAGTTTCTGGCAGACTTTTCTAACAGAGCCCTGCACGTGAGACTGTGAAGATGCTATTGGGGACTGGAATAGAGGCCATTCATGATACATTTGGGCAAAGAACTCATCTAGGATTTGTCTGTATCCTGAGTCTTGGTCAGAGGCTGAGGTCAAAGGTGACAGACTAAGTAATCAGCAGCGGTCACGTCAAGGCATTTGCAATATGGCATGATTATTGCTGGCTGCTTTTAGTCAAGATTGCAGTGAATATTCAGAGCCAAAAATCAGATAAGAGATGAAAAACTTTATTGCTTTAAAAACCTTCCTCTGAGAAAAGAATACCTCTGGAGTACCCTGCTTACTAAAGGCATGCAGAAATTGTTTTATTTTTCTTTCATTTTATTTTATTTATTCTTTAATCTTTTTTATCCCCTTCCTGGTCCATTCTCCAACTGTTCCACATCCCAAACCTCTTCCCACCCAAAGCCAACCCCATCTCCAAAAGGATGTCCCCACCCTACGCACCACCACCCTAGACCATCTCACTCCCTGGAGCCCCAAATCTCTCAAGTGTTAGGTGTATCTTCTCTGACTGAGTAGTCCTCTGCTGTATATGTGTGTTGGGGGCCTCATATCAGCTGGTGTCTGCTGCTTGGGTGGTGGCCCTGTATCTGAAAGATCTCAGGGTCCATGTCAGTTGTTTTCTAGATTTGTGTCATGATGCTCAGCCTCTTGGGGGCTGACACATTCACAGTCTAAGGGTATCCAGACATTGTTCAACCTGATAGCAGACCATGACATCATTTACACATTGCCGTTTCCCCAGACATATTGAACACAAGGGTTATATAGGATGATTTTAAGGCCTAAAAAGCCAGGTAATACATGACAGGTTTGTAGTTCCAGCAAGCAGTCTCTTACATGGTGGAGATGTGAGACTGAAGCTACAGATGCCCTGGAGGTGTCAGAAAGTAGGAAATGCCAGGAGCATGGAACTCTGCAGAGGAAAACCAGGCAGTGAGTGGAGCCAGCCATGAGAAAGGCCATGTGCTCTGCAAATGCAAGGCCTTATGAGCAGACATGAAGCTACAGAAATGAAGATTTTTGCCTGCTAGGTCTGGGTCTTATTTTGATCCTAGTCCCCCCACCCCTATCCTTCCATTTGGAATGAGAATCATACTTATTCTATATCATCGTCTGTTGAAAGTATGGAACTTTTATATTATTATGGTTCACAGCTAAGAATTTTTCACATGCCTCAGAAGAAGTGTTGGAATTAGGATATTAAATGTTGGAACTGTTCATATTCTGAAGAACCTTAAAGGCAGAGTGCATTTGTGAGAGATGGTCATGAACCTCTAGCGGTTGGGAGTAGAATGTTATCATTTGAACATGAAATAAGCAGTCTCCTGCGCTTGTGCTGTTACCTAACCCCCTTACTCTCTTTGTCCCCTTCTTCCTTCTTATTCTCCCTGTCCCTCCTCATTTCCCCTCCACTCATCTACCCTCTGTATCTCTACTGCTATCACTATCTTTGTCTCTCTCATCCACAGGATGAACACCCAAAGGGGTGGGTATCAGTAGAGTCTCTTCAGCAGGGATATCCGAGGGCTTCTTACTGTGGCCTCCACAACTCAGCTTCTCAGCCTGTCTAAGACCATGAAAGTTGGCAATGGAAAACCCATTTAAAGTATCATAACCTTGACTCATTTGCCCATAAAATACCTCCCACATGTTTCCACCCTTTCTCTCAATAGCTCAAGAAGAAGGCCCCTCCTCAGTACACAGCTTGGAAATCATTCTTCTAAGGTAGACTATCCATTCCTCTCATACTTTTCTAGCTTACTCTTCCACTAGCAGTGTTCAAAACTCAGAGCTTGAAAGAATAATCGTTCTCCTCCAGCTATAGTCCAGTCCTTAGAAACCTGACTGTTTCTAATCCCTAACTCTTGGACTGATTAACTGAGAATTCAGATGTTGGAGATGCTGTTGCAACCTGCGATTTTCTTTTGATTGGACTAAACGTTAGGTTACTTTTCCTAGGATCTAAATAAGCAGAAGTATGGGCTTAACTGAAGTAGTTCACTTCCAGAATAGTGCTCCTGTCATTAACATATCTACAAACACGTTGTGCGCATTATGCTCTATGTAAATGATGTCATAGTCCCTTACCAGGTTGAACAATATGGGTTCAAGTTGGCAGATTTGAAGAGCCAAAAACTGCCATTGAAAACACATAAATCACTGCTATAAAAAATGTGTACAGACAAGGTGGTCCATTGCTTTAAGCCACTAGGCACTGGGCCTCGTCTATTATTTCCATAGTCTAAGATGACCAGCCATACAATGCAGGACTACTACAGAAAATTTGCAAAGCTTTAAAGCCCAATGCTGAGGTTTATGTTGTTCTGTGCTACGCACACTCGTCTACTCCAGTCACATCCAAAATATCGGGGATAAAATCCTGATAAAGGATAAGAGGAAATAAGCATCCAAAAGGAGTTCTGTGCCTCCTGGATAGACAGTCGCTGGTATCCCCTAACTCAGACGTGTTCCAGATTAGTCTTTCCAATTGTCAACACGCCCTCATAATTAGGCATAAAGGTACCCCAAGTAATGATTCGTAAATGGCTAAGATTGGGCACTGTTTTCTGGCCAGCACAATGTTTCCAACTATCCTAGTTTAATACCAAGCTGTCCATAGCTTGCAATTTCTCTCAAAGAATCTGCTTTGCCAGAGCTAGCAATAGATGTTGAGTACATTCTTTAGGGCAATAGATAGTTTACAATAGTTAGAAATGTTTTGCATACTAGAGAGTAATGAAGGGTTTCCCTCACTTAAGGACATTAGCTAGGAGTGTCAGGTCAGACCCTCCTAGTCATTGCCTCCAGCAGAATCAGAGAATTAACCTAGGAATACCAAAATGCCTCAACAGGGAGGCATCCACTCCTCTTCACACCTAACGACCAAATCCCACTGACCTTGATGTGCGGTCACTTGCCTACAGTGACCTCAGTCTTGCTGTCAGCCCCGCCTGCCCTCGTGACTCTTGTAATTTGCCCTGCTTGCTGTATGCTACTTAAGCCTGCTTTTCACTTTGTATACGAGGACTGGGACTCACAGAAGGACTCGCAGAGGGACTCGTGCTGCACTTGCACTGGCACTCAGACTAAGACTAGAACTTAGATGAGTTAGGACTCAGATTCATGCAATCCGCAGTCCCCCCAGGCCCAGAGCACTTGGGCCCGTGTGGGGAGCCGTGAATCTTGAGAGGCATTCACCATGGCAGGATGGCACCTACTTCCGCCGTTAACTCCTAGTGGACAACTGTTTGCGCATGTGCATGGAGTGAAAAGGACGCCATGTCACGGTCCATCCCAGGGCGTTACGTAGGGTAATGAGCGAACAGCCAATCATGAGCAGACACGCCACGCAGTGGGCAGATACGCCACACTGTGTTGTATATAAGCAGTGCGGATATTGGGCTCGACCCTTTTTTCCCCATGGATGGAGACAATAAAACATTGCTGCAGAAGGAACCTAGTGTGTCCGCGTGTCTTCTTCCAGGCGAGACGACCGCGCGGGCTACAGGCCCGGGGGATGCAGCACCAGTTCAGAGGAGATAGCTACTGCTTTAGACCCAGTATGTTTCAGATAGCCTCAGCTGTACCTCAACTATTGAGATTTACCAGATTTACCAGATTTACCAGATTTACCAGATTTACCAGATTTGCCAGATTTACCAGATTTACCAGATTTGCCAGATTTACCATCTCTCTTTTGCAATGACTGTAAAAATCTGATGCCATTTCTAAGAAATACATTTAGATCTTATACTTCATGTGTCGTCTCTGCCATAATTTCTTCGCCTACGCCTTGTCGACCTGACTAGGACTCCCCCCCCCCCCCCCCCCCCCCCCCCCCCCCCCCGTTTCTCCCGCAGGTTGAGGGAGGCCCAGATCTGCTGGCCCATGGCAGTTCTGGTAAGAAAGCTTGTTTTGCTCTTTCCTGGATACTTCCATACTGTACCCTGCAGGAGTCCTTCCAACAACTGAAGAGTCCATGCCCCACACTGTCTGGATGACTAGGAACCAAAACCCGGATAGGCCAGAGACCTAGGGTAACATCAAACATCACTAACATAAATAAATAAATAAACAAACAAATAAATAAATAAATAAATAAATAAGATTTCCTAATGATGTTCTTCTATACTCAATAGATAGCTGCTGCCTAGTCCAGTCATCAAAGAGGCTTCCGCCTGCAGTTGATGGGAGCAGATGCTGAAACCCACAGCCAGACATTAGTGGGAAAAAGAGACCCAAGTTGAAGGCTTCTATCCAGCCCTCCCCTTGGAGCTCAGATACCCATATAAAGAGGAGGAGGAGGAATTGTGGGAGGCAGAGGGTGGAAAACACAGGAGAACATGAACCTGCAGAATCAACTACAGGGCTTGTGGGCTCACAAAGACCATAGCAGCAAACACAGAGCCTGGGTGGTTCTGTGCTAGGTCGTCTGCATGCTTGTTGTGGCTGCTAGGTTGGTGTTTTGGGGACCTCCTGACACTGGGAGTGGGGGTGTCTGTGACTCTTTTGCCTGCTTTTGGGATGCTTTTCCTCCAAGTGGGTTGCTTTGACAAGCTTTGATGTGAATGATTCTGCTTGATCACATTGTATCTTGTTGTGACATGTTTGGTTGATGTCCCTGGGAGGCCTACTTTTTTCCTGGGGGGTGGGGGGGAGACAAAGTGGGGATGGGGAATGTGGATCTGAAGGGAGGGGAGGTATTGAGGGGCAGGGAGCAGGGGAAGCTACAGTCTAGAAGTGTTATATGAGAGAATAAAAACTTTAAAAAGTACTGCTGCCCGCTGCAGTCTCTCCACACGCCCAGGAGCTCAATTTCTCTTGAGCTTAGTCTGTTTGGTTGGTTGCTCTGGCCTTTGTGGTCTAGCTGTTGAGCACAGACAGCTTTTTTTCTTTTTCTTTTCTTTTTCTTTTTTTTTTTTTTTAGGTCTTTCTAGTTCTCAGGACATGCTAAAGATGTCCCTTCTGCCCTTCTGCCAATATCTGGTCCTCTATGTCATTGAAAACTGATTGTTTTCAGAGTTTGGAGAAAAAAAAAATTCCATTAAAGGGGCTTTGGTTTCTCCATTTCAAAAGCAGGTATATCTGAACATGTTAAAGCAGGTACGCTGTTGCCTATGTTACAGCAGGTACGCTGTTGCCTATGTTACAGCAGGTACACTGTTGCCTATGTTAAAGCAGGTACACTGTTGCCTATGTTAAAGCAGGTACGCTGTTGCCTATTGAATAGCAATGCTGGGCTGCTTCTTCCCGAAGGAAAATCTTCCTCTAAAATAGATTTGGCATATGTAAAGGCAAAAAAGACTTAAAAAGCCTTGATTCTGCTCCTCTGTTCTCACCTTTAAAAACGTTTATTTCAGGCCTGCAGTGAAAGCTCCCTTTGTCCTCCAGCTTCTCATGTACAAGTGGGAAAACTGTGAGGCGAACTCTGTACAGTGTGCTGCTCATATCTAGCCTTGCCTTCCATTGAGGATTTTTCCTTTTAACGGTGTTTTATCTAAATGTACCTGGCAAACCTTCATACTCTCTGGGTCTATCACTTCAAAACTGGCTCAGTTAAGGGCTAGCAATCGTCTATTAAAAAACAAACAAACAAACAAAAAAAAAAAACAGTCCTTTCATTTGTTAAAGCATCACTGAATCTCCAGCATGCATCCAGACGCTGAGGGCGTGGGATGAGATGTGCCCTGTGGGATTGAGGAGGGGAGACAGGGGAGCTGGCCTTCAACTGTCCTCAAAGACACATTAGGGGCTTACGAGAGCGCAAGAACCAAAGATTAGTTTTGAGGAACCACCCACCTTGGAGGTGGCCAAGTGGCACCAGGAAGTGGAAAGCAGCTAATGAAGAGCCAGAAGACTCTGGAGAGAAATAGAGCAGAGAATGAGGGCCATTTGTGAAAGCATGGCGTTTGTGAAGGTCTGGCCTGTGATGAGTTTATGTGCCCCATACTTTATCCACACAGTGCCAAGATGGAGAAATTAGATTCAGGGAGGAGGCGTTAGCAGCTTCATTTCAGAAAAGCTGGAATGGGGAAGAGGAAAGATGGAGAAATTAGATTCAGGGAAGAGGTGTTAGCAGCTTCATTTCAGAAAAGCTGGAATGGGGAAGAGGACACTGAATGGCCAGCAGAGATGCCTCTGAGCTCATACAGATATGGCTGACAGAGCACTGGGGTTGTGACAGCATGATGTGAGGACAGAGATGGGACCAGATAGCAGGACAGAGCTCCATTGTGTTTGATGAGTCACCTTAACTTTAAGCACCATCCCCAGTACAGTTCTTGCCCTAAATGTCACAACTGTCACCTCAGATTGCCCATCTTTATAAGACACGCCTGTCTTCCCACTTCCCCAGCTCCTGCTTGCAGTGCCTGATGGGGGAGATGGAGCAACAGAAATAAAGCTGAGGTGCAGTGCTGTCTCATTATTTCCAAGGCTTAAATCTGTGAGCTCTTTCTTTTGCCCTAAGTCCTCTTAAGATATCATCACTGTCAAGGAAAGCTGCAGCCTGTGACCTGCCTTCTGGCTTCTGTCTCAGATGTCCTTGAGTGTCATAATAGGACGGAGTAAATTCTTGTTGACACATACTTTTTGTGTTTATGTGTGCACATGCACGTGTTGGGGTGCACGTGCAAACCACAGCACACAGGTCAGGGTCAGAGGATGACATCAGGTGTCAGTCCTTGCCTTCTACCCTGTTTGAGACAGGATCTCTCTGTTTGCTATGGTGTGCACCAAGCTAGCTAGCCTGCAAGCTCCCAGGGAGTCTCCCGTCTCTGCCTCCCTCTCTCTCCATAGGAGGGCTAGGATTCAGACACACAAGCCCATATTTATGTGGGTTCTGGAGATGGGGCCTCAGGTCTTCACACTTCCCCAGCAGCTCTTTACCAACAGAGCCATCCCTCCAGATTCCTGTCCACTTGTTTTAAGTTTCAGAAAGTTTTCCACAGAGTTGGGTGAGTCCCAGATCACAGACTTCCATGAGTGAGCCACAATTCTAGTAGGGGTCAGAATTTTCATCATTCCACGTTCTATAGTTTTCTTTGATAATATGTACAAGGAAATAAGTAATTAGCATGTTCCCTTCACCCACATAGTAATCTTCTGTTTAGAAGAGATTAATGTCTAGAAGTAGATCATTTGAAAAATGTTACCAAGAGATGTCAGAAACAGCAAAGATGGATCAAGTAATTGAAAACTGGCCAAGTGCTGATCAAATTCCTCCTTCATGATAAGACACTAAAGTGTTTAATATCAACGATGGAATATAAACACAGAGCATAGAGCTGACTTCCACACCCTAGCTCCTGCTGAGAAGGGAGCTGTCCTAGTTAGGGTTTTACTGCTGTGAACAGACACCACGACCAAGGGAATTCTTATAAGGACATCATTTAATTGGGGCTGGCTTACAAGTTCAGAGGCAGTCCATTATCATCACGGCAGGAGCATGGCATAGTCCAGTTGGTCATGGTGCAGGCAGAGCTGAGAGCTCCACATCTTCATCTGAAGGCTGAAAGTGGAAGACTGACTTCCTGGCAGCTAGGACAAGGGTATTAAGGCCCATACCCACAGTGACACACCTACTTCAACAAGGCCACACCTCCTAATAGTGCCACTCTCTGGGCCACGCCTATACAAACCATCACAGGTGCAAGCTCACATTCTTTCCTCTATCCTCACCTGCCCTGTGAGAACCATGTGAGGATTTCTAAAGAAAGATGGTCATGTAGAGACAAGAGCTCCCTTCCTAACATAAGCTGGAGATGGGACGGCATGAAATAACAATGCAGTGAGTTCTAGAGATCTGGGGATGACTAACCTAGTAGCTTACCCAAATATAGCCAGTGCCCCACGACCAAAGGCAAGGCTGGAGTGAAGCTCCTGGTCTCATGTCCAGGGATCATTAGGAAAATAGATTCCTGGGTGAGCAACAAAAGGCAGGGCTGGGATCTTCGGCAAGTCCTTCCAGGTAGTCTGCCTAAATAGCAGCTACCAAGTCACTAGCACTGTGGTGGAGTGGGAGATGGTGGGAGTCTGACACATATGCTGAGTTCTGCAAGCTGCTGTCTGAATGCTATTCTCTTTGCATGGCAGACTTAGCTGTGGACATTAAAAAAATCCTTTCCAGTAGGGTTGAGCTTAGATGAGCTCAGGTCATACCTGCTTCCTCCTCTCAGCACCCAGTCCACCAGATGTTTACTCCATCAGTGATTTGCTGTTTAGGTTGATCCTGGGCAGCCATGGGGCACTCAAGTGCATTTTTTTTTTTTACTACTGAGTCAGAGTTGCTTGCAGAAGGACAGACATGCCTAAAGACAGTCTTGTTGCTGGGATTTGAAGATCCCAGCATCCCACATTCCACTTGAATGTGACTGTACAACTTATGGTCTTCAGTAGCCGGGTCTGCGCTTGGTAATTAGACCCAGACTCATGGTCTTCCAAGGCTTAGCTTCTTACAAATACCCCGACAATTACAAGGCCTTCTATGTGGCCCAGTGTCAGGGGCAATGTATTACACGTGTGCCCAGCAGAAGAGTTCCTGCTGGGAGTAAAGATTTTGGTAATCTCTTTCTCCACCATCTTACTGACCAGGGAGAAAGGTCAGCTTTGTCTTTGAATGTGATGGTCCACACGCTGGATGCAAGGATGGGTATGAGTGATGGATGCAAGCCTCATTCCCACAGGCCATGCTTGATATTTCAGAGAAAGAGCAATCACATGAGGAGAAAACAAGGCTGAAAACCTCAGGTGAGCCAACTTGTAACTGTTGGATTTAGATTAACAGAAGAATAGCTTTCTCTTCCACCAGTTGGCAAGGTGGTCACATTTGTAAAGAGTTGGGCAGATTATAGACAGGAAGTTGGTGGATATAAGCAAGCCAAGGGGGTGCTGAGCAGGAGAGCAGGCAGAATCAAGAGGAGACAGCTCTGGAGATGGATGTGGTGTGAGTCTACACTAATACCCAGCCTGGTCAGTGCCTGGGCACATGTGTTCAGCTGGTCAAGCTACCTGCCTTGAAAAGCTTTAATTCATGAAGGACATTCTATCCACAGACTCTGAGTTGCCTCAGTTTCCAAAAACCTCCTGGCCATTTACCCCGGTCTCTGCCTATGCTTTCCCCTTCTAGTCTCCTCCTCTCACTAATCTGGCTAGTGAGCACTGACCATTCTGTTTCTCAAAAATTACTTGTCAAGCATCGTAGTCATTTGTGAAATACATTGTAGAAACTTATACCCCACTGCCCAAACTCATTTACACCCTTCAAGACAGGGCAAGAAAAACAAAACAAAACATTGTCGAGGGTGAAAGCATATCTTAGAGTCCAGTTGTGTGGGGTTGAATCAGTGTAGCTCCCACCAGAGGCTCCCACCATATTTGAATGTTTAGTCGCCAGGGAGTGGGACTCTTTCACAGGATTAGAAGGATTAGAAGATGTGGCCCTCACTGCTCTTCCAAAGGTCCTGAGTTCAGTTCGCAGCAACCGCATGGTGGCTCACATCCATCTATAATGGGACCCAATACCCTCTTCTGGTGTGTCTGAAGACAGCAACAATGTATTCACATACATAAAATAAATAAATCTTAGAAGATGTGGCCCTGTTGGAGGAAGTTTTCACCAGGGGTGGATTTTGAGGTTTCAAAAGCCCATGCTAGGCCCAGTATCTGCCTATGGATGTAGAACTTTCAGTTCCTGCTTTAGCATCACATCAGCCTGCACGATGCCATGCTTCCTGCCATGATCATAATGGACTAAACCTCAAACTGTAAGCCAGCCACTAGTTAAATGCTTTCTTTTCTAAGAATGGCCTTGGTCATGGCATCTCTTCACAGCAATGGAACAGTGAAAGGCAGCTATTATGTCACACACTGCGGTTCTCTCTGGAGCCAGGATGCTACATGGGCTTAGGATTCATATCCCTGAGCCCCTGGAATCCTTCCTTACAGTCAGGACACACACAACAGAAAGCCTGTGAGTGGCTACAGGCTGGATCCCTCTTCAGCCACGGAGTGCCTACTTGTATTCTGCAGTTTTATGGTAAACACACACGGAGGGCAGAATCGAGCTAGCAAACAAACCATGTGAGTCATCCATCTCACCTTGGACTTCATGCCTGAAAAATGCCCAGCAAATGTAGCTCCTGCCATTCTCCCGGGAATCCCACTCTGCCAAGGGGCTCTCAGCTTACCGTCACGCCCAACTTCCTTGAGCAAGTATGTGTCTGTCTAAAGTGGCAGGCTGAGAATCCTGGAGAGGTGGAAGAGGCAGCATTGCCACATCCTCAACCTCAGATCATTCTCCTAGGTTGCAGACAGTGGACAGTGTTGGATGAGTAGAAACATGGGAGAGAAATCACAAGAGCAGACAAATCATAGACCTGTCAATCATAGAGCTGTGTTCTGTGCTCACATCACTATACAAAATCTTAAATAAGATTCTATTATCGGACTCCAATCATCTGAAAAAAAGAAAGAAAAAAAAATCTCACCAGAGCTCCTGAACAACATGAATGGCCAGCGGTAGCCATTCAACTTTAAAGTAAGTACCACCTTTTCCTTTGTGAGGAGACAGAATCCATGCAAGAACCTGACCAAGGCAGGATTCAACAAAGATTTAACAGCAGAGGCATGCCGATAACTGCTGCTCACACACAAGCTGGGTGGAAGGCACACAGGTGACAATTCTCGTGCTATTTTTAAAACCAAGTATTTCAGGGACATGACAAAGAAATAAGGCCCAGGCCCAGTTCTTGGCCACCAGTGGGTGTGTGTGCAGGAATGGAGATGTCATGCTGCTCACTGCTGACTGCAAAGGACCAGGTTGTAACCTGTGTCCTGCAGTGTGGCTTTGTGGCCTGCAGTCAAAGCCACATTTTGTATCCATATTTAGAAACAAACAAAAAAGTTCTTTGCAGAATGATTCCGAATGGATGCCCTATTTCTGCAAGAATGCTTCTATACTTGAAGAAGCAGCCTAAAAAAAGAATGTGCTAGTAAAGAAAATCTATTGTGTTTGATCTACACTGAGACCAGATGTTACTATGCAGCTCCAGTTCAGGATGCACACACCACAGGGAGTAAGCAGCCAGCGGTGCAACCGGGCAGAGTAGAAAGGACCTGTCCCTGGCAGAGTCGCTCAAATTTTAAATCTTGCACGGGACAGACACAGAAAAAGTCAGAATCAGCGGCTATTGCCTTCTCCCAGGGCCCCACGGAGAAGGGAAATGTGCTGGTCAGACTTGCCAAGTGCAAACGGTAGGCTGGGAAACTCAGCATCTACTCATGGAGAGGGGAAACTGCCTTGCTAAAACAAGGGAATGAGACTATTAGGTCCCTGGTACAGAGAATTTAGTTCTGGTGTAGGTCTTGCCTGTGAGGCTATAGCTGAGGTATCAAAATGCTTTAGGACATGTTGGTTTCCCCACCAAAACTTTGAAAGGGTGATCTTGAAGCCCTTGCAGTGGTTTGTGAGCATATTAAAAGCCTCCATAAAATACCTGATATAGCGTTAGTTATTCTTTGACAGTTTTATATGTACCTAATGGATTTGGCTTATTTTGTAGCTATATTTTTTACTTAGAAATTCAATAGTGCTTAAAACCTATAAAATGTCTCATTTTTTCCCAAAACCTTCCTAATCTTTTCTATATAGAAAGCTATATATTACTTCTATATAATATTTTCTATATATTTCCCCCTATAGGACCTTCTGGGGTGAGCCCCAGAGATGATCTAAAGACAGGCTTCTCCTCAGGGAAAGGGCACACACGGTCCAGAAGGCTCATATGTACTCCAAAACCCACTGGTTTCCAGCATAATTTTCAAAAGTTGTTGAATCTCCAGCAAGCTCCACACAATCCTGAGAAACTTGTTTTCTTTTCCCTTCTTGTCCCTGGGAGAGAGATGGCTCCTTCAGGCTTCTTTTATTTCCTAGACTCTCACCTGCACGGGATCCAAGAGCAGCCGCTGGGGGCTGTGCGGCCTTGGCAATGTAAGTGCTACAGTTATTCTTGACGGTCACCTTGATTAGACTGAGGTCAACAAAGCACCCTTCTAGATGTGTCTGAATATGGGCAACAGCCAGAAAGAGGCTGTAGCCCAGATGGAAGGAGACAGGATGGTATGGAAGCCAGCTGGTGAAATTCATTCAGCTTCATGCTCACACCCAACCCCATACCAACCCCAGGCAAAGCTCAGGATGTATTTCTCTCAGGGGAAATATAGAGGTGTTGGATTCGTTATCTGAAAGTGTCATTTGGTAGTAAAGCTTGCTTTTTTTTTTCTATTTCCCAAAGTATCTTCTATGATTAAAATTCATGACTGATGCTTACCTGATTCCAAGCTGGATTGACGGCCCTTTACAAAAGGCCCTGGCACCTCTGGGTGAGAATGGATCGTGGATTGTGCCATCCCTGAAAGATACTCGAACCAAGAGATTCTTGGATGCTTGCCGCTCTACTGATCAAGACTGTAGCGGGAAGCTGGGACATTGAGCAGCAGCTTGGGTCCCATGAGAGTCCATCTGAGCTGGCCCTTCTCTCCTTCTGTTCACCAGTCTACAGAGAGCTCCACAGACTAGGAAAGGCTTAGCTGCCTCAAAGCACTTAATCATTAAAGCGGTGATGGTTATACAACCAACTTGGGAGAGTGTTGACACAGCCATGATATATAAGTGTGTATAACTCGCAACTTAGAGGCCTGGTGTGTGTGTGTGTCAGCTATGCCAACTAGTAAAGGGGGCCCAACGCATGGCCATACAGCAAGTTGTTTATTCTTTTAAAATACCTGTCTATGTCTATATAAACTATAAACTATTGAAGTCTAAGAGAACTTAACATTTCACATGTTGAAGGTGTCATCTACAACTGACGTTAGTCGGCCCGACTAGCAGAAACCTGTAACGGCTCAGAGCAAGCCTGCTGGTGTGGCCGGTGAGCTGTGCCATTCACTGCAGGGGAAGAACTACAGGCGGCTCCATGAGGGACACGTGCAGGTACCTGAAAGGAGAGCACAGCCAGGTCAGCCCAGGGCCAAGGGTGCCAGTTAGGCTACAGAAAGCCTCCAGCAGTCTGAGGGGTCAGAAGGAAGCCATAACTGCCAACTGTTGGCAAACTGTGACCCTAGCTAGAGCTCTCTAAATTTCTTTTCTTGATTTAACAAGTAACCTTATTTATTGGAGGATAGAATTTATTCTAATTTTTTGTGTGTGTGTTCTGATTCCACAACAACCCAGAAAGCAAGGAGGGGAGAGTGCCCACTTACTTCGAAGCCTTGTACTTCTCCCTGATTGCTTGCTGCGGTCGATGGGGTATACTGAGGCATGCTTTATGCAGCTCACTCAGGCAAGGCACAATCTCATTTAATGAATAGCCCGTAAATGCAGCAAGCGTTTCTGGCTAATTGAAACGAAAAGGAAATTTTGCTTCACGTAACTTTATAAGAGGTTAGAAATCTGAACACAACTGGTTATGAAGTGAAGGGAATTTAGTTCTTGGTGAGCAAGTATATCCACCTAGAAGGACCCATGACCTCTTCCTTTGGAAACCTTACACTAGGAACAAAAACAGCCCGAGTTCTAAACTGGCACGTTTGCTCACAGTGAATGGCTATAACCCTCGGTGTATAGGCAGAGCACTCGGCTTGCTCCTTTGTGAGCGGGGCTTTCACTGATTCTTAATGAATTTGTGTAGACTATGAGAGACTCCTAGTCAAAAGACAAGTCTTGGTTGGAGGAGAAAGCTGACTCCTAAAAAGTTCTCCTCTGACCTACATACATCTCTCTCCCTCTCTCTCTCTCTCTCTCTCTCTCTCTCTCTCTCTCTCTCTCTCTCTCCCTCCTTCCCTCCCTCTCTCTCCTTCTCTCTCCCTCTCCTCCCTCCTTCCCTTCCCCCCCATCTCTCACATGTGTGAACGCACAGGCACAAATACATTTTAAAAAAGATTTATCTAGTATCGTAAGAAATAAAAGTAGACACTTCACTTCTTTTAGCTCTCCAGAGAGAATGTACAATAAAATGTAGGGATCTCTTTCTGATCTTTCTGCCTTCTGAGGCAAGAAGCACTAACAGTTGTGTTCTCTGAGAGCTTCTAGTAGTCCTTACTGAACCTTGGAGGGGTTTTGTTATCGTCGGTGTTACAGAAGGTGAATGCTACCAACGTTTGTTTTATTGAGATGGTCTCCCTGTGAGGCTCAGACTGGACTTGGACTCACAAATCCTCCTGCGTCCACCTCGAAGGCACTTAAGTATCACTCCAGCTGTCTAGGATCAACTTTTGCTTGGCATGGCCAATGGCTAAGCCTCAATGAGGCCCTCTGTGCATACGGCTGGGCACTGAGGTCTCCAGGCCTTTTCTGGCATCTCCTTGACTCTGTGCTATCTCTGCTTCCCACAGTGCAAGCCATGGTATCAAAGCCATGGTGATTGGTCTAGACGACTCGGAAACAAGCTGTGGTCTGTTGTCATGACAACCAGTTATCATGAAAAAAAAGAAAAAGAAAAAGAACAAAAACACTTTCCCTTATAAGACTTGTACCCGTTCTGAATCTTGAATTCCCTGATCAGATTTTGTTTGGACCTTGAATGTGTTCTACCTAGGAAGAGGGCAGAACCTTACCCAGAAGTGTCTGTTCACAATATAGTTTGCCAGGCAGTAAGCTGCTGCAGCAACCAGGGAAGGAAGATACTTCAAGAATGGGTCAGCTTCCAGAAGGCTCAGTTCTGCAACATACTAAGTTCAGGAGAGAAAAATCTCAGTGGTGTAAGAATTTGAGCAAGGTCCAATTTGACTAAAATTGTCAGTAAGCCTGGAATCGCCAAAGTCACCAACTGGTGCCTTATTTTCATTCCATCAAAAACTAATGACTAGCCAAAAACTTAAGCCAGGCATATTTCCTAGTTTCCTAGTTGCTCTGACTGTCCTTCAACAGACTAATGTTTGTGTTGTGATGATATTCCAATACCCTCGCTCACCCATGGAGCATATATGATAGGTTACTTTTCTTTTCTTATGCTAATAGATCGGGCTTTCTGGTGGTCAGATGAGGGAGTATTGAGCTCATATCTCAAATAGGAAGAGCCATTAGTCAGAAGGCAAAGGCCCAAGTACATTAAAGCTAGTAATGGCTAGGCAAGTTGATACAGCTCACAAGCTTGAGCAATGTCATTGGAAACATGTCAGAAGACCAATGCAGGGAAATTTTTGTGGTCATCTTTATTACTCTGTGAAACGTGTATGTAGCACAGATGTCCCATGGCAAGCTCACTGACCAAGCCAGAGTGTTAATAATTTCAACTAAATGCCTCTAAGTCAAAATGGCTGCAAATTTCATAATGCTTCATTTCCTAATGAATTAGAATAAGATTCAAACAAAACTCAGCCACGTTCACTTTGCTCCCACGTTAAAAGGCACTGCTTGCCTATGGTCTGTATCTATCAAGGGAGCAATCACTGTTACTGTGACCTGCCAAAGTGCCATCAACAGCAATGTCTTGGGAACAGGCATCAGGTTTTTAGAGATAGTTGCCTTTCATCTCTACAGAGATGGGAGGAGTAGAAGTGGAGGATGGTTGGGAAGGCTGCTGTCCCTGGTGTCCTGTGGCATACCTTGGCCAAATTCTCAGTTCTGATGCATACTCCTTGCCGCCTCAAGTACTGAAGGAGGAACTGGTTGGTAGTTGGAACAGTCAGATCAAATGCCAGAACTTTCAGTAGCAGATGCTCCATCCTTAGTAGCTGTCGCTTTGTGTACGTGTCGTCGGTGATATAGACGAACTCATCCACATCGGGCGGATAGATCTCTTCGTATTTCCTGGGGAAAATAAAGAATTATCAGGGTGAAAGTTTCTCCAGCTCTTTTTCTCTTGGACAGCCCTGAAGGCTTATTTGCTCTCTACTCCCATTTCCTCAGAACTTTCATAGAACTGTATAGGGCTGTAAACATGTTGCGAGCTTTTTCTCAGTCCAACAGAGTATTGCAAGGATGTGTTATACTAACTGCTGGGAACAGTAGCAGGTTGGGGACTTGGAACCACTGAATAAGTCTAAAGGACACAAGCTTCAGCTGGATCCCTGTTGATTGAATAGATATTGGGTCACTTTGTGAGAAGAATGTTAGGATTAAACCAATAACGAAAAAAATCCCATAGCTTTGGTGATTTTAGTTTTGTTTCTTTGTTTTTGTTTGTTTTTTTCCTTCTGAAGATCATGTTCGGCTATTCAACTTCATTAATTAGCAAAGGATACTGAATAGCCAAGAGAAAAAAATAACAATATAATTTCATTAATGTCCTTCTTTCCCTCTGCTTTCTCTATAGCCAGCCCCTCCCCACTCTTTTTCTTACACATTAACAACTAAGACATCAGGCTAGAAGAATAGAAACTACTACCCAGCAGTCTATCACTTAAGCCAGGTTAACTTAACCACAACCTATATCTCCTTCCCTACTCAATTTGGTGTTGTTAGGAGTCATTGACAGGACCTGGAACCAACTTAAACATCCATCCGCCAAACAAAATGAACAAGCTGTGTTACTCAGTGCTATTTGACAGAATGGCACCACAGTGCTTATGAAATCAAAACTCTCTAGATATAACTTTTGCTTGTCTTAAAATTCAGCCAAGAGACTCCAGGGCAGAACAGAGTTCCATCTTGAATCTCAGCTGATGACTGCTTCAGTCATGATAGTGAACCCCTTTCTACAAATTTCAAACATCTGACCTGAAGAGTAAGCATGTGGGCAAGATTCATTTCCTCGGTTAATCTGTGAAGATTATGGTCTCTTATTGAAAGAACATGGATCATTTTAATTGTAGGCATTACATTTCTTCAATAAAATGGAAGGGGGTAAATCAAGTGTTTTGACAGGTGGCATTTCACAAGCTGAAAGAACGCTTACGAAGCCAGGAGAATAGCTGCTGTCCCGACAAGCTGCAATTTCCCTCTCAGAACAGACATGCAGGAAAGAAACCTGTCCAGGAAGTTGACAGCCAAGTACAGGGTCTCTGTGCGAAGTTTATATTCTTCCCCAACCTCCACCAGCCAGTCCACCAGGATGGCGCGCATGCCCTCCGTGATGTCCGGCTGCTTCCTCATGTAGTGAGCCTTGGGTCTGTGTCTTACCTGGTGGAGGAAAGAGTGTGGTTCTTCAAATCGTTGCACTAGCAAAGACCCACTCCCTGGTATTGTTCCTATTTTGTGGAGAAATCTCAGGAACCAAGACTAGGAGAATTTTGATTCTTGGACAAATAAATCTTTATCACACAATAAGGAGGAAAAATGAGATTCTGGTTTTGTTATGGAATGAGCTGGTATAAAACAGGAGGGAAAACACTGATATGTGTTATTCCTGAGTGCTAAACTCAGATACTTGAAACCATATAGAAAGCATGTATGTATTTGATATTTGGTATTATATCAAGTTGATTATCCCTTATCCAAAGTACTTAGGCTCAGAGTCATTCATTCATTCTTCTTTCTTTCTCTCTATCCTTCCTTCCTCCCTTTCTTTCCTTTTTTTTTCTTTTACAGATTTCTTATGTTTTAAAGATCTCACATTGATGGCACTTTCTAATGGCCATGGCCAAGATCTTGTAATATGAAGACAGATCTTATTATCTAGAGAATGAACCCAGGGTTGGGAGACTCACTTCAGCTTCTCGCAGATAGCGATGAATCTCCTCTGCATATTCCGTTACATTAATCACATCTGAACCAAAATCCGTTGCTTCCTCTGACTGGGCGTGGGTGGTGGAGTCAACCAGCATTGGGGACACTGCAGAGGTGCAATGTGGTCAGGTAAGTCATTTCACTAAAGGCTCACCACATGCACTCACCCTCTCAGGAAGCTGTGAACAGTCGTCACTTCATGTCTCCAATGCCAGCTACTCTACTGGAGCACATCCGAGGGCTGTGAGCACAAGGCACCAGCAGCCCTAGGGGAGACAGATTACCTGTGTTGAAATCCAGCAGGAAGTGGAGATCTGACTTGAGCATGCTAGTGTCTACTTCATACACATCCTCAAATACGATGCCCTCTCTCCCTGGGCAGCTGTCTCTGTCCCCCTGTTCAGGATCATCCATATAGATATCAAATCCATGCTTGACTGGCTCATTGACCCCATGGTCAGGGAGCACTTTCTTTCCAGCAGCAGGAAAGACATTTTCTGATCCAGAAAAACATCTGATTGTTGTGATCTCCTTAAAAACAAACAAACAAACAAAAAACAGTTACACCCCCGTAGGGCACCATCCACTGTGAGTAATATAAGGCCATGTGGCTCAAACCAGTAGCTTAGAAAAGTGAGAGTAAATTCTAAGTAGGAGTATCTAAGCGGGCCATCTAATTCCAAATACGGAACGTCTGAGAATATAACTTCCCCTTTCATTTTATTCACATCTGTCCTATGGGAAGAGTTCTGCTTAAGATTCATCATCTTCTTTACATGGGTATTAAAGAGAATTCATGACTATAAAAGCAAGAAGAGCTGTGATGCACTTAGAAAGCTGATTAGTTACAATGTGCAAGAGGAAAATTGCAGTTTGCCCTTTACATCTAGAGCATTGCAGTGTTTTATAAGAACTCAGCAGTGCCCTTGATACCTAGCAGTTGAATCCCTCTAGTCCTCTGCTTAAATACCTAACTCTCCATTGCAGGTGCCCCAAAAGTTCCCATTTCCTCCCCAAGAAAACTTGATGACTTCAGAACTCTATGCTATGGAAATCCCCTTACATAGTATAAAAACCTGTTTGCATAACAACATCCTTACTCTTGAAGAAATTTTCTCAAGTCATTGCTTTTCTTTATTCTTACAGCAAGAACAGGAACAATGGTGGCCCTGTTGTAGTGAACACTCACAACTGGCAGTCTTAAAAGAGTTGTGCATGGAAGCCAGGTGAGCCAGGGCAACTTTAAGCTGGGCCTTGGCTCCTACAGACACCCTCATCCACTGTGAACATTTTGCTTGTACTTATCTTGGTATTTATTGGATGCCAATTTCCAGTTCCTATGTCACTCCATGAATTTACTTTCCATTCATCAAGTTAAACTTACATTCACTAAGAAAAACAATTTGTGATAAAAATGTTAGGGGGAAAAAATCCCAAGAGACAAGTTACAACCAGCCATGACTCATATAACTCATGTCACTTCTGAGTTTGAATTTTGCTCTCTCTGTCTCTGTCTGTCTCTGTCTCTCTATCTCTAACTTTCTCTGTGTGTGTATGTATATACAGACACTTTCTGGAGAACTCCTAGATACTTCTCTCTTTGTGTGTGTGTCTATGTGTGTGTGTGTGTGTGTATCTGTGTGCCGTGAAGAAGGCACTGAGGAGAGGCAATGTGCAGTATAATACATCTAGAGAGAGAACTGTTCCCCAAACTAAGCAAGAAGAAATGATTTCAAAGATGGAAGAATGGTCAACTATGTGAAAGGTGCCAATATATCAAGAAAGGAAAAAAACAACTGAGCAAGAGAAGACCCAGAAACAGAGAGCAGCCAGTCAATAAACTGTGCTCCCTTGGCCAGGTACATCACTCTTATAAACAATAGGAATGCCACAGAGGTGTCATCCTACATTGTCACCTTGGTGGAGTGCACATCATACTGAGATCTCTGATTCCCGAGAAATCTTGGTGTAACTGGGGCAGTAGCTGCACAGAGTTGTGTGGCTGAATGAGTTGGAAAGTGGGAAGTGCTTCCTATACATCTGTATGTGGTTGGGTTTAATCCCAAAGAGAAGAGAAACTGGAGAAAGAGAAGTTGTTGGAGAGGAGCCCTGAAAGCCAAGAGGCCATGTGGTGCTTCACACAGGTGCAAGAGCTGGGACACAGCATTTACAGAACAGGACAGGAAGGGCACAGGGGAGCATTAAGGGTTCTAGCTGCTAACCCAAAGTGAACAAACCTGTAAATGCCAGCACTAGGATGGCAGGGGAAGAAGGATCCTGAATTTGAGGCCATTTGGAGATACATATCAGGTCAATGCCAGCTTGTCCTAGAGTCCCCCTACTTCCGGGGGTGGGGAGAAAGATAGAAGGTTCGGGCTACGGCATACTTCTGAGAAATCAAGGAGTCCTGTTATTCCTCATTCTGAGGGGACACGAGTTTATGGAAGATTAAGGGTAAGGCAACAAGATGACTTCAGGGGTAAAGGCACTTTGCTGCCAAGCCCAGGGACCTGAGTTCAAGTCCTGGAAGGAGAGAAGAAGTTTCCAAACCTGTCCTTTGACCTCCACATGGTTGCCGTAGCGATGCGTGCTCACAGACATACAACATGCATATATGGTTGTACATACACAGTAATAGGAAATCAAATTATTTTAAAACCAAAAATGCAAATAGGTTAAAAAAAAAAGAATGGAAATCAGGCAGCAGAGGGTGTGGTGTAGTGTAGAGGGACCACCAAGCAGTGGCTCCAGGCAGCACAGGCATGGATGGGAAACAAGGTCGTTCAGTGCAGACACCGGTTCCAATTCATAAGTTTAAAGAACTCACCAATGCTAGACAAGTTCTATTTAAACTACTTTCACTTAACTCGACCCAAAACATTAAAATCATTTTGGGTATCTCTAACATCAGTGGATCAAATCCTAACCAAAGGCAGTGGACTTGAAGACAGCAGATGAGGGGCCTCTGAATGGGCCTCTACCAGAACATTTGGTACTTCCAGACTGGACTCTTGCACACACTGCGTTCCGTAGTCTTGTAATACAGAATTGAAGCATCATTATGAGGGTTTGTCTAGTAACAAACTCAGGGGAGATTTTATTTTCTATCTCAAAAAAAAATCATTGTTGCAGATTCAGATTTCTTCTCTTAAATATCTGAATTTCTGTTTTCAATGGAAAATCCTTTAGTCGATTTGGAGCAGACAAGTAAGTAAGTATCTCATGTCCATTCCTGGTCTGTAGTGGTAGAGATGTGTGCTCTAGAAGCAACCTTTATCTTATAAAGTAAGCTGGTGTATCCTGGTACACACAGTGTGCCCACTGAACACAGCACAAACTCTCCCCGATTAATTCCTAGTGGCCTAGCTCATAGTAAACACCTTTCTGGCCCAGAGCATCTCCAGGGCTAAAGGACAGTGTAATTGCATTCTTACTGACTAGCCCTTGAGTCACGTAACCCAAACAGTCCCTATACACACACATACACACATGTGCATACACATGCACACACTTACACTACCGCAGTAAGCCTTCTTTGTCCATAGCATCTTTCCTGGTGTATCTGACATGCAGGTACAGGTGCATGAGTATGTGTACACACACACACACACACACACACACACACACACACACACACACACAGGCATGTGTACAGGCACACTGCCACAGCAAGCCTTCCTTCTCCATATCATCTTTTCCAGCGTTTCTGACACACACACACACACACACACACACACCCAAGTGCATACTTGTGCGCACACATGCACACGTGTGCACGTGCGCACACACACACACACACATACAAGCACACACACTGAAACAGCAAGCCTTCTTTCTACACAGCAGCTTTCCTAGTGTTACACACACACACACACACACACACACACTGCCACAGCAAGCCTTCTCCAGGGCATATTTCCTGGTGCTCCTGTGTCATTACCTGGCCACAGGCCCTCCTGTACTGCTCATTTTCAGTCAACACCCCTAGCACGGTTCTCTGGGGGGGATCCTGGCCAAGCTGAGCTCTGGTGAGCATTTGACAAGCATCAGGACCTTGGCCCACTGGAGGCAGAGCGACTCCACTCTTGGAGCTGTGGCGACGCATTGCCTAGCAAGCGACCGCCTGCTGCTATCCAGGAAAGAGAAGGAGACACAGTTAGTTTACCTCTCAACCTGGGGACCCGGAAATGCAGAGAACTCTGGAAAAAAGTCACTACCAGTGTCCCAACTTCCCAACAAACATTAAGGTCCCAAGTGACAGCTCAGGCATCAGAGCAACCAACTCAGAACCAAACAATGGCTGAATGGGCTTTAATATGACCCCAGGCTGAAGGTTGCAGGGAGGGCCTACCCAAACTCCATACCGGGATTGTCTGCCTACATTGATTTAGAGCAGGGGGAAGCAGAACCTAAGATTCCTGATCTTCCCTCCCCCTGGCTGGGGGAAGGTGAGTCCCTTTCCTAAGTGACAAGCAGGTGCTTCTCCCCAGAAGGCCCCCAAACCTGCTTGTGAACCCACAGTCCTCCCTGTTTCTCAGGTTCTTCTCTGTCTGGGCGATTAGCAAGCGCACCCCGGCCGGGGCGGGGCGGGCGGGGTCGTGCGCGGAGGGAGGGGACCCGGAGTGGAGAGATTCCAGGGGGTCGGCTCCAGCGGCCTCGGCTAGTGCGCTCGCCACTGAGGACTTTCGACCCAGCCGCGTCTGTTGAATCAGCCAATCAGCGGCCACCCCGAGCCGGGCAGAGCCGCTTCCATGCCAACCGCGGCGGGCGGGCGCCAGGGTCCTCATCGCCCTGGCGACCGCTCACCTGCAGCGCTTCCCGCTGATGCTCCGCTCCCGGGGCGCGGCGGGTCGCGGCCAACCGCGCAGCCCGGGGCTCCTGAACCGCAAAGCCAGGCGTGCCAGGCGCACCGAACCGCACTGCACCGCACGTCGCCACTTGCGCCCCTCTGGTCGGCGTCACCACGGAGGAGGGACCTCGGCCTGCCCACGGTGGCCGCCCTGAAAGGGACTGTTCCCCAGGAGCCGGTTCCCCTAACAGCTACGAACCCCTCCCGCCAACGTCTCCTGCGCGGCCCGCTCCCGAGAACCCTGGCTCGGGAGAGCGACGCGGGGCCCTCGGGCTGCGGCCGCGATGCCCTCCTGGCCGGCCCGAGGGCGCGGCTCGCTCCCCTTCCAGCCATCTCCTCCTGGACGCCTGCCCCCGGGCTCCCGATCCTGGGCGGCGGAGGGCTAGGCCACATCTTAGCCTTCCAGGATTGTCAGGGGCCGGACGTGTGGCAAAGGGAGCTGGGAGAGACTTGGAGCCATAGGTAACTCGAGGTACCCCAGCCACCCGTGAGAGGTCTTCCCCTTGGGCACCGCTGGTACAGGGAAAGGGAAGGAATGAGGGGAGCCTCTGGGAGCTTGGATGTTGAGAGGGCATAGGAGAGATTCTGAGCTGAGGTCATTACTCCGGTGACTTAGCCATGTGTGAAGGGAGAGTCCCAGGACTGGAAGTGGGGGTTCAACCAGAAAGAGGAGTCTAAAAGGGCAAGGCAGTTCTTGAATCCTGGAAACCCTGGCACTTGCAGAGGTGATAGGCAATCAGCAAACTGAGATTACATAATTGGTTAACATTTTTTGAAAAATAATGAAAGTATATACATACAGACGTGTACTCACATATATGTGAGCACCAGGTGTATATGTATCTGCGTATATAACAGTATATATGTGTGTATTTTTGCTTAAAAATAAAAACCCACCCTGAATCCTCAAAGCAGTCCCAAAGGCTATCCAAACTTTAAGCAAAGGTCATCAGCCTGCCTAAGTGTATTAACTGATGGGTTCACCAGAGAGAAGGTTGGCGGATGTGACCGGAAGCAGGAAAAGTGTGGCCTCAGAGCTATCTTGTGAAGTCTTTGCGAAGCTTTCCACCAACCCACGCTGGATGTTCAGAATGACATAACTCCTATATGTTGCATCCTCTAATTCTCGTGCCTTCAACTATGAAGACGACGCATGGGGTCCAGGAGCATCTTGGTTGCTGCGATAGATGTTCGTAAGTCAACCAGGACCAAAGGAGCTGTTTTGCAAGGTGCTCTGACTGGTGAAGGCACACAGCCTGTACGACTTCCTGGGAACCTCCCAAGAAAGCAAAACCATTTGTTGTGATTGCCTCTGGTGGCTGAAGGTCTCAGCTAACTCCCTCTGAAGCCAGACAAGAGAGAAGAGGCTTGGGAGGGGACAAGCTTGCTGTGTTCCTTTTGATCTGGGTGGTTGCTCTCCTGGGAGCCTTCTTTTCAAACTTCTCAATTCCTAAAATTGAAGCTTCCGAATCTAGTCGGGACCTAGGGAAGATGTTTACAAAGACATCTACAGAAATGTCTATGGTCACTAGGCTGTCTTCACATAGATAAGAGAGGTTGTTGGCGAAAGCATGAGAGAGAGCACACGCTATTGGGGAGGGTTGAAGAAGACCCCACATACATGGAAATCCTGAAAGAATGAGTGAAAAAGAAAAACACTGAAATAATCAGATGGGACCCTCGAGTAAGATATGCCTTTTATGTTAAAACTCGCTTCTTCGAGTAGCTGTCACCTGATCAAGCCTTAATTCAAATGAAATTTTATTGTTACATTAATGCCCCTTTCTTCTCTGCACACTTCGCCATGCTTGTGTTTTCTGGATCTTTCTGTGCTGCTTCAGTTTTTGTACATCAAATTATAGTCTTCTGGTCAGAATTTAAACTAACCATGTGAACTGATTTTGTGTGTGTGTGTGTGTTAAGCAAAAAATCAAATTCTTTATATCTAACATACTACATAGTTTTATTGTGCAAACCTTTTTTCAGGGAGCTTACTCAAGACAGGGCACCAATGGCAGACTGGCATAGACTGGTGAAATGGTGAGTTTATTCAGCTTATTTACGGGAGCATGAGTATGACCCCACATACAGACACATCATTTGAGTTGTCACTCCACTGTGGAAGATGACATGTCCACAGCTCCTGGGATGGAGTCCACACAAAGTCTCCACAATGCCACAGCAGGAGTCCTGTCCTATGGACTGAACCCTAAATCCAATTAGAGAGTATTTAGCTGCACCCATAACAGTAAGGACACTTCCAGGAAGTACTAACTGAGGGAAGTAGACCCTCCCCCAGTAGGTGGAACCTTCCAGAAGTTATCTCAGTTACAAAGAGATCCAAAGGGAGATGTGGCTTATTGGGTAAAGGGGTTTACCCAATAAACTTGACAGCCCATTCTCGATCCCTGGGAACCATGTGGATCCTTGACCTCCACACACAGGAACACACACACACACACACACACACACACACACACACACACACACACTAAATGTAAAAAGAAAAGCAGGAAGGAGCAAGGCTGCCAGCCTGGGTTCCAGGTGACAATCTGTGTGTCCCTCTCCTGCTACTGCTGGACTCTTCTCCCGCACATCAGAACCCAGCATCTTGGGCCCTGTAACGTGGACTGAAGAACAGTGATTCTGCAGGTTCTTCCAGGCCTTCAGTGTGCAAGTAGGACTGCAGAGGCATCTAGTTTCACAGAGCAGGGTTCACAGACCCTAATGGCCCAGGATAAATGGAGGAAGACAGTCAAGGAGAGCTTCAACCGCATATAGGCATTAGCTTCCTCCCTACTCCCCCCAGCCATGAAGCTGCTGCCCCACCATCAACCCTAGTAAAAAAAAATTTCTTCTGTTTTCTTGGATGTCATTATCCTTCTAGAGTTGGAATTTTCCTTCTAGTATTTTCTGTAGGGCTGGATGTGTGGATAGATGTTGTTCGAATTTGAATTTGTCTTGAAATGTCTGTTTTCTCCCTCTGTGGTGACTGAGTTTTTTGGTGGCTATAGTAACTAGGTTGGCCTCTCTGCTTTTTTAGAACTTGCAGGATATCTGACCAGACCCTTCTACCTTTTAGAATCTCTTGAGAAGTTGGGTGTAATTCTGATAGGTCTGCCTTTGTATGTTAGCTGGCCTTTTTCCCCTTGCCACTTTTAATATTCTTTCTTTGTTCTATAGCCTTTGTGTATTGATTATTACGTATTAAGGAGGATTTTGTTTACTGACCCAGTTTAACTAGTGTTTTATAAGCTTCTTGTATGTTTATAGGCATCTCTTTCTTTAGGTTGGGACAGTTTTCTTTTATATTTTGTTGAGAACTCTGAGAGTATCTACCCAGCAGCTGACTCAGACACACACAGACACCCACAGCCAAACAGTGGATGGAGCTTGAGGACTCTTATGGAAGAATAGGAAGAAGGATTACAGCCTCAAAGAAGATAGGAACTCCACAAGAAGACCATCAGAGTCAACTAACCTGGACCCTTGGGGCTCTCAACCAAAGAGCATATACTGGCTGGACCTAGGCCTCCCTGCTCATATGTAGCAGATGTGCAGCTTGGTCTTCATGTGGGTCCCGAACAACTGAAGCCAGGGCTATTCCAAAAGTTGATTCCTGTACATGGCTATGTTGTTCTAGCTGGGCTGTCTTGTCTGGCCTCAATGGTAGAAGTGCATAGCCTCACACAAAGACTTTAAGGGGGAGTCCCAACCTGTTCAGAGGAGAAAGGAAGTGGGGAGATGGGGTGACTGGAAGGGGTAGAGTGCTGGAGGTAAAGTGAATAAGTAAAAAAATGAAATTTAATTTAAAGAACATAAGAAAAGAATTTATTTCCCTGACAGCTATCAGGCCTCACTCCTTGCTTGACCTTACAAAGTGATCCCCCCCACACCCCGAGAATGCAGAGGAAACATCTTCCAACACTCTTGTTTTGGCTAATTGCACACTTCTACACAAACCTTGCCTGCAGAAACCCTAGCCACTTCCACTTCCACAAGGGCATAAATATGCCTTTGTTCCCCTACCCCTTAAACTGAACCAGTTCTCTGAAGCTGTTCCAGTGTGTGTGTGAGTGTGTGTGAGTGTGTGTGTGTGTATTCTTTGCCCTTGAATTCATCAGCTACCAAGATCCTGCCTGCACCCGCCTGTCTCAGCTAAGCTTTCCTCCCTCCGGGCCAGCCTTCTGTGCAAAGGTCCTGTCTACCCTGAGCAGGAGCAGACACTGGAGACGTCAGTGTGCAGGGTGCCTCCTGGATACCCAACCCCTAGTGTGTAAGCCATTCTTCTAAACTCGTTTTTTACAATATGTATCCCTCCTTTTGGTCCTGTTCCTCTAGTGAAATGCTAATAGATTGTGTGGTTTTATAGCAAAAGTAGGACTAGAACTCAATAGCTCTTAAAATCTCCCATGCTTTATGTTTTGTGTATTGGGTAACAAATTAAGAACACATGCATTTAATTGTAAGTACAACTGTATTTGATCTCTGTGATATTTACTACTTTATCTTACAAAGTGACAGGTTTCATTCTGGCAGTTTCACAGTAACTTCTTTTGTTTTGAATATGAAATTTTCATCTTTATTTTTAAATAAAAAGTCAAGGTTTAGAGAAATTTTACACTTTTCATTAATTCATATGACTAGCAGTTGTTAACATCAGATTACCTATGAATAAAGAATGCTTTTTACATTCAAAACAGAACTACATAGCCTATCATGTATTAAAAGAGAAATATGGAGATGGTTTGCTTTTGTCAATATAATATATTTATACATATATATTAATACATCAAACATTTATCATATACGTTTGAGCATATCAAATTTTTTATTAGATATTTTCTTTATTTACATTTCAAATGGTATCCCCTTTCCCGGTTTCCCCTCTGAAAAAAAAACCCTATTCCTTCCTCCCTCCCCCTGCTCACCAACCCACCCTCTCCTACTTCTTGACTCTGACATTCCCCTATACTGGAGCATAGAGCCTTCACAGGACCAAGGACCTCTCCTCTCATTGATGACTGACTAGGCCATCCTCTGCTACATATGCAGCTGGAACCATGAGTTCCACCATGTGTACTCTTTGGTTGGTGGTTTAGTCCCTGGGAGCTCTGAGGGTACTGGTTAGTTCACATTGTTGTTCCTCCTAAGGAGCTGTAAATCCCCTCAGCTCCTTGGATCCTTTCTTTAGCTCCTTCATTAGGGACCTTGTACTCGGTCCAATGGTTGGCTGTGAGCCTCTACTTCTGTATTGGTGGGACACTGTCAGAGCCTCTCAGGCTCCTGTCAGCCAGCACTTGCTGGCATCCACAATAGTGTCTGGATTTGGTGACTGGATATGGGAAGGATTCCCAGGTGGAGCAGTCTCTGGGTTGTCCTTCCTTCAGTCTCTGCTCCATAGTTTATCTCTGCAACTCCTTCCATGGGTATTTTGTTCCCCCTTCTAAGAAGGATCTAAGTATCCACACTTTGGTCTTCCTTCTTCTTGAGTTTCTTGTGGTTTGTGGATTGTACTTGGGTATTCGGAGCTTCTGGGCTAATATCCACTTATCAGTGAATGCATACCATGTGTGTTCTTTTGTGATTGGATTACCTCACTCAGGATGATATTCTCCAGATCTATCCATTTCCCTAAGAATTTCATATATTCATTGTTTTTAATTGCTAGTACTCCATTGTGTAAATGTACCACATTTTCTGTATCCATTCCTCTGTTGAGGAACATCTGGGTTGTTTCCAGTTTCTGGCTATTATAAATAAGGCTGATATGAACATGGTGGAGCATGTGCACTAATTACATGTTGTAGCATCTTCTGGATATATGCCTAGGTGTGGTATAGCTGGGTCCTCAGGTAGTACTATGTCTAATTTCTGGAGGAACTGCCAAACTGATTTCCAGAGTGGTTGTACCAGCTTGCAATCCCACCAGCAATGAAGGAGTGTTCCTCTTTCTCCACAACCTAACCAGCATCTGCTGTCACCGGAGTTTTTGATCTTAGCCATTCTGACTGGTGTGAGGTAGAATCAGGGTGGTTTTGATTTGCATTTCCCTAATGACTAAGGATGTTGAACATTTCTTTAGGTGCTTCTCAGCCATTTGGTATCCTCAGTTGAGAATTCTTTGTTTAGCTCTGTACCCCATTTTTAATAGGATTATTTGGTTCTCTGGAGTCTAACTTCTTGAGTTCTTTGTATATATTGAATATTAGCCCTCTATCGGATGTAGGATTGGTAAAGATCTTTTCCCAGTTTGTTGGTTGCCGTTCTGTCCTATTGACAGTGTCCTTTGCCTTACAGATGCTTTGTAATTTTATGAGGTCCCATTTGTCAATTCTTGACCTTAGAGCATAAGCTATTGGTGTTCTGTTCAGGAAAATTTCCCTTGTGCCCATGTGCTCAAGGCTCTTCCCCACTTTCTTTTCTATTAGTTTCAGTGTATCTGGTTTTATGTGGAGGTCCTTGATCCACTTGGACTTGAGCTTTGTACAAGGAGATGGGAATGGATCAATTTGCATTCTTCTACTTGTTAACCATCAGTTGAGCCAGTACTATTTGTTGAAAATGTTGTCTTTTTTCCACTGGATGGTTTTAGCTCCTTTGTCAAAGATCAAGTGACCATAGGTGTGTGGGTTCATTTCTGGGTCTTCAACTCTATTCCATTGATCCACCTGCCTGTCACTGTACCAATACCATGCAGTTTTTATCACAATTGCTCTGTAGTACAGTTTAAGGTCAGGGATGGTGATTCCACCAGAGGTTCCTTTATTGTTGAGAATAGTTTTCGCTACCCTAGGTTTTTTGTTATTCCAGATGAATTTGCAAATTGCTCTTTCCAACTCTGTGAAGAATTGAGTTGGAATTTTGACAGGGATTGCATTGCTTTCGGCAAGATGGCCATTTTCACTATTTTAATCCTGCCAGTCCATGAGCATGGGAGATCTTTCCATCTTCTGAGATCTTCTTTGATTTCTTTCTTCAGAGACTTGAAGTTCTTTTCATACAGATCTTTCACTTGCTTAGTTAGAGTCACACCAAGGTACTTTACATTATTTGTAAGTATTGTGAAGGGTGTTGTTTCCTTAATTTCTTTCTCAGCCTGTTTATCCTTTGTGTAGAGGAAGACCACTGATTTGCTTGAGTTAATTTTATATCCAGCTACTTTGCTGAAGTTGTTTATCAGGTTTAGGAGTTCTCTGGTGGAATTTTTGGGGTCACTTAAGTATTCCTTGTAACTTCTTTTTGTTGGTCTTTCTCCCTGGGTGTCCTTCCACTCTCTAACCTCCCATTCATCCTTTGTTCATCCTTTCTTCGTTTGTGTAACATATATTCTGTCTCTGCTACCTCCTCAAAAACCTTTCCACTCTTTTTGTCTCCTTTCTACCTTAAAAAAAAAAAATGTGTGTACATGTGCATGTGTGTTTGTGTGTGTGTGTGCTTTGTCTGCATGAATGTAGGCCTCAACGAGGCCAAAAGAGGGCATCACATTCACTAGAACAAGGGCTGCAAACAATCATGTGCCATTGTATGCGTGCTGGGAATCAAACCTGGATCCTGGGGGAAAATATCCAGTGCCCTTAATCGCTGAGCCACGCCCCCCCACACACACACTAAGATTCATGTATAAGGGAGAATCGTGGTATTTTACTGAGTTTGTTACCTCATTTACTATAATAATTCCCTGTTCCATCCATTTTCCTAATTCCTCTTTTCAAACAGATAAATAATAAAATCTGGATCTCGTGCCACATGCCCATCATCTATTCCTTGACTGATGGGGATGTAGGCTGACTCTGTGTCCTGCCTTTAACAGGCCAACAGTCAGCATGCATGTGCAAGCAAGCATCTCTGTGGTTGGAGATAGAGGCCTTTGAGTATATGACCAGCATCACTATAGCTAAGTCAGATGGTCATTTTGTTTTCAGCTCTTCCTAACAAACATCCATTCTGACCTCCATGGTGGCTGTACCCGTTACACTCCACCTTTCCACATACCCACAACTGCCTCTGTTGCCCCTTGTTTCCCAGCTGAGAGCCATTCTACCTGAGAGGAGATCTAGTCTCTCCAGGTAGCTCTCATTTGCATTTCCCCAGTAGCTAAGGATGGTCCGCTGGTTGGATTTGGCAACTGCACACAATCTAGAGAAACGGGTCAGAAGAAACCTCAGCTAAGGGGTTTCCTTTCTTGGATTGGCCTGAAGGCATTTTCTTGATTACTAATTCATGAGAAGAGGCCTCAGCCAACTGTGGGCACTACCACCCCTGGACAGGTATTAATTACAAAGGTAACAGAATGTGAGCTTGGGAGAGAGCCAGCAAGCAGCGTTTCTCCATATCCTCTGCTTCAGTTCCTACCTCTAGGCTCCAGGCCTGACTTTGCTCAGTGATGATCAGTGACCTGGAGGTAGAAGATGAAATAAAGCCCTTCCTTCCCCAGCTGGCTTCTGTCAGTGTTTGATCACAGCAACAGAAAGCCAACCAGGACACAGATTGGTACCTGAGAGTGGAGCCTTTGCCTACAGACCTGACAGTATTGTTTTGAGGGAGGACTGTGGGATGCTTTTGAAGGCTTTGTCTTGAAAAGCCATCAGGTGGTCAGAGCTTCTCCAAGACAATGGGAGTCTGGAAAATAATGCTGAGGGAGATGCAGATGATGAAGTCCTGGCTTGTCAGAGTTCCTCTGAGGCACTCCCAAAGCAATTCATGTGATATATTTGTTTTAGTTTGGTTTGTTTTTTTGCCTGTCTTTTTTTTTAAATTAATCCTTTTATTCGTTTACATTTAAAATAATATCGCCAAGCAGTGGTGGCACATGCAGCACTTAGGAGGCAGAGGCAGGTGGATTTTTGAGTTTGAGGCCAGCCTGGTCTACAGAGTGAGTCCAGAACAGCCAGAGCTATACTGAAAAACCAAA
>NW_022196898.1:5610673-5624171 GCF_008632895.1 Mastomys coucha
AAAAAAAAAAAAAAAACCTCCCTTCCCAATTACCCCTCCACAAGTCCCCCATCCCATCCCCCTTCTCCTCCTCCCTTTTACCTCTGTGACGGTGCTCCCACACCCACCCACACTCTCCCCCACACACACTGTTCCAGCATGCCCCTAAATTGGGGCATCAAGCCTCCACAGGACAAAGGGCTTCCCCTCCCATTGATGTCAGATAAGGCCATCCTCTACATATGTATCTGGAGCCAAGGCTCCCTCCATGTGTACTCTGGTGGTTTAGTCCGTGGAACTCTGGGGGGTCCTTTAGTTGATATTGTTGTTCTTTCCTAAGGGGTTGCAAGTCCCTTCAGCTCCTTCAGTCTTTCCCCTGGCACCTTGTCATTGGCTCAGTCCAATGTTTGGCTGTGAGTATCTGCATCTGCATTGGTCAGGTGCTGGTAGAACCTCTCAGGGAACAGCCATACCAGGCTCCTGTCAGCAAGCACTTCTTGGCGTCAGCAATAGTATCTGGGTTTGGTGTCTGTAGATGATCCCTAGGTGGGGCAGTCTCTGGATGATTCCTTCTGTCTCTGTTCCATTTTTTTGTCCCTGTCTTTATATATTAGAATTAAGAATCTAGAAGTGAAGACTTTGCTTTACAGAGATAATAAATGCTAGTCATCTGCAGCTGAAAATTCAGCTGTGATTAACAAGAGACCAGCATCATTTAACTGACATCTTCCTCAGGGTCAGCTTACAGAAGCTGTGATGCAGTCAAGTGTGGGGGCAAGGCAATCGATATGCCCCACGTGGTACTGACATTAACATCATGAAGGCCACAAGACTGAATGGATCACAGAGAGGAGCTGACACTCGCCATCATGTGGCAGGGTTGGAACCCCTGAAGAGTCCAAAAGAGGCCATTGGTGAATATGTAGCCTCAGCTGCAGTGGAGGCCCCAGCATGTTAGACCCCAGAACCATGGGATGAGCATTCAGGACAGTGGCAGGTGCAGAGTGGAGGTGGCCTAAGCCTGCTAGAAAAGCTATGTGCTGTGCATGGCAGAGGTGGAGAAGTGGAAGACAAGCTGTGTGCTGTGCCTGGCAGAGGTGGAGAAGTGGAAGACAAGCTGTGTGCTGTGCATGGCAGAGGTGGAGAAGTGGAAGACAAGCTGTGTGCTGTGCATGGCAGAGGTGGAGAGTGGAAATGTCCAAGCCCTTCGGAGCCAGAGGATCATAAGCGAGCCCCTGGTCACTGGGCTATTTACACTGCTGGATTTTGCTTTTGCTTTGATTTCTGATTGTGATTGTGCACTGGTTCTTGCCTCTCGGAGTAAGAAAGTGCTTAGCTATGAACACCCCATAGCTAAGAGACTTGAACTTTAGAAGATTTCCTGAACTTTTCAATCATTGGAAATGTAAACGTGTACAGTGCTTTCTGTTATGATAGATGTGAGCTCCTGGGTGCAAAGAAGAAAGGAGAGGCTGTGGTTCTCCAGTGATGTCTCCTGTGTCAAGCAGATAAGGGGGGGATTGAATGTTTGGTGACCGTTCCTGTTTCTTCTTCTGAGAAGCATCTGTTAGATTCTCCCATTTTTTTGGCTGACACTCATTTTTGGTGTGTATAATTTTCACAGTCCTTCTTATAGTCTAGATATCAATCTCCTCTCTGAAGATAAGATCTTTAATTAGTTTCCAACTGATCTTTGTGCAGCTGCTCCATCACACCCGCAGTGAGGAGCCAGGGAGGGACGGGCACTCGCTGCCTCTCAGCCCCCTTTCTCCATCTACGAGGCTCAGGAGCGGGCAGGCACTGTACACAGCAGGGAAGTCTTCCCACCTCAATCCATACAACCAAGACATAGTCCCACAGCATATGCAGAGTCCCATCTCCCAGGTGATTCCAGATGCTGGCAAGTTGACAGTTGACACTTTCCATCACAGAGATAAAAGTGGGTTAATACATTGCAAATATGTTTGCCTAGCGCTGCTTCTATAAAATAAGTATTAGCAGTTAGATGACATTTTAGAATAGACAAAAAAACAAAAAGAAACAATCAATAGCTTCCTGTGGAAATTTCAGGATCCACCCTGATGTTCAAAGGGCCCTCTTTTGGATACATTTCTTCAAATCAAGGGCAGACTCTTTCTCCATCCTGAAGTTCATTTTCTGACATAGAATACAGGATATAGTAGGCACTCAATGTTTGTTCATTAAAGGAATTAGTAACAAGATGTAAATTATTCTTGGCATATCCTTATATTTCTTATTTATTTATCAATCTAGTCATTTATTTGGGTTCTCCTTTTCTTTTCCTTTCTTTTCCTTTCTTTTCTTTTCTTTCTCAAGTTCTTATGTAGTTGAGCCTGACCTGGAACTTACTGTGTAGTTCAGGCTGTCCCTGGACTTGGCTCCTCCTTTCTTGGCATCCCCAGTGCTATGATTTACAGGCATGCACCATCATGGCCCGCTCATAAACATACATCTAAATAATCCAAAGCATGTCTGCGATTATATGAAGCCCCCTAAACACTGCTGTCTTTGATAATTCTCTGGCCCAGGCACTTCCAAAGCCACAGATCCCCTTCTCTGATGACCCTTTCCCTTTGGGCTAGGGTCCTCAGTCCATTATCCCCAGCAGGTCTCTGGGCTAGAAAGACTTTCTGCCCCAGCACAGACACTGATCAGGGTCCCACCCGCCTTGTACTGTGTGCTACTGCCACCTGGTGGTCACACCTTTTTGTCCCTGCTGTACCTACTGACTTCACTGCAATTACCCGTTGCTGAAAGAGAAGCAATCCAGCTGTTTACATTGATTTCTCTAAACCCGTATACCACTCCCAACACTCTGTTGTTGTTTAAATACAAATGTTGCCACTCATCAAAAATTTCTTAGGATAGAAATCTAGGATACTCTGAATCCATTTCTTTAAATCATGCCCTATATATAGGTAAGAAAACAACATGGGCTTGGGTATCCATCAAATTTTGTTCCTACTAATCCTAGCTATATGGGAGGCTTCAAAGCCTGAGCTACAGAGTTTAAGTCAAAGAGACCTGTCTCAGAAAGCTACTGTGGAGAAGTCACTGAAAAAGACACGCAACACAAATCTCTGCCATCCTCCTCAGGCACCCACAAGGGTGAACACATACACACATACACACATGCAGATGTGCCTACACACAAATTATTCAGGAAAATTGCTAATAGAGTGTAATGCAGTAAAAATGTTTTGGTAATCATGAATTTTTATAATTCATTCATATAAAATTATGTACAGAAAAATGACATAGAACTTTAATATTTTGGGGGATAAATTATAAGATGTATGTTGCATTTATATGAGAAAAAATAAAAGTGAACATGAAATACTAAATAGTTACATATTTACCATGGTATTATTTAATAATAGTGGGATTTTTTAGGCTTATTATAATTTCTAAACCTCCTCTAATAAAAATGCTAATTGCTTCATAAGACAGCCACACAGAGAGACCCTGTCTTGAAAAAAAACAACAAAAAAGGGGGGACTGGGGTGGGGAGAAGACAAAGAAAAAGGAAAAGTCATTTAAGAATTAAATTATGGGGAGTGAAGAGGTGATCTAGTGGTTAAAAGCCTGTAGTGCTCTTAAGAGTGAACCTAACTTCACTTCCCAGCACCCTGTGCATAAGGCTTGCAACCACCTATAACTCCAGCTTCAGGGTATCTAACACCTTCTTCTGGCCTGTGTGGGTACCCGCACACACACACACATACACACACACACACACACACAGAGAGAGAGAGAGAGAGAGAGAGAGAGAGAGAGAGAGAGAGAGAGAGAGAGAGAGACAGACAGACAGACAGACAGACAGACAGACAGACAGAGACAGAGACAGAGACAGAGAGACAGAGAGGGAGAGAGGGAGAGAGGGAGAGAGACAGAGAGTTAGAGAGACAGAGACAGAGAAAGGTGGGGCGAGATGAACACTGGGACATCCGAGCTGAGCCTGCCTTGTCCAGTACGATAATGACTGCTTGTATGGGACGAGTGAGCATGGGCTGCAGAATGCCCAGAAGAGCTGTGTATCTTACTTAACTAATCTCATAGCTATGTATGCAGTATGTAGCATGTTTCTCTGCATGTGATCACTCAGCATATGTAGCCACCACTCTAGGGCAGGACTGAAATTCTTCTGGTTGAGCCCAGTCACAGCACACTCAGACAGTTCTGTTATTGTGGAAGTGAATGCATGGGTCTGGGGACTGGTTTTCCCCTAAATTATTCTTATCCTGTAATTTATGGTAAGTGTGTGACATAAACCACCTGCTCAGTGTAGTCAGTGTAGTTTCTTTGGGAAACAATTGTCCCAGTGACTCACAATGGAAGCTGGTGAGCTAGAGAGGAGACTCTCGTGGCGTGCTGCTGTTCCAGCCCTCTGGGAAAACAGGCTGCAGATTTATTTACTGAGTCAGTGAAAACAAGGCCATGTACTCAGCAGTGAGGGGAGGGGAGGTAATAAGAGGGAAAGGTAGAGCTGTATCCGAGATGATTAAAATAACATTTTAATTATTTCCTCTTCACTCGCTTTGAACACACAGTCAATATCTTATCCCACCAGAAGCAAATATTGAACCATGCTTTCTTGTCTTTGTTTTACAGGAAGGCAGCTTTCGATCTTTTCACTGAGGAGAAAAAAAAAGTGTACACACACACACACACACACACACACACACACACACACCACATCACAGACATCAATCAAAATAGGAGTTTGCTTTGTGGGTAAGGAGAAAAAAGAATCCAACAACAACAACAACAACAACAAAAATAAAATCCCTGTTCACATCTCTACTGGGTTCAAGCTAAGAACAGAGCATAGGAGAAAGAAACATTTGGGGGGTGTTCCATTTGCAGAGCCCTTAGTGGCTTCTTTTCCAAAGCTCCCTGTGATCCAGTGCTCAGTGCCAACACTAACCAAGCCGTACTCTGCTTAGCTCATGACACCAGACAAGACTGGGCACGTTCAGGGTGGTATGGCCACTGTGACCCTCTCTAACATGGGTAAAGGCAGAATGTTGAGATGAACCACCCCAGTACAACAGAATCTCTGATTTCTGTGTAATGAGTAAAAATTAACTTCCGAGTCATGCAAGTGAATTAATCATCTGCAGTGATGAGCTGTCCCATGAGTCTCAGTGGGGAATTAAGACTTACCCACTTAGGTTGTGATTTATTTCACTAATCAGAAATGTTTTGTTTAGTCATTTTTCTTTTAAGTCATATATTATCCCTCTTTTATTTCCCCTATGAATCTACAATTTGGAGAAAAGATCCCTGTCTTTATGAATACTTTAAATACAACATTACTCAGCAGTGTGATTATGTTCTTTTAAGGGAGGGATCATTCACTTCCTGTTACCTTTGGAGATCTTATGTCTGAAGAAACGACTTACGTGTGCACATATATAATAAGGAGAACTATTACTAAGAACCATTACTGAAAGCTACTAAGTCTTTTAACTTAAAACTGTATTCATTTAGAAGCATTCACAACAGTAACAAAACATCTGCATTCCTTGTTTCATGATTCCAGAACATTATTCGGTTAACAGAACGACAATTATATAAGCTACATCAGATGAAAATCTATGAAACGATTTATGAAATCAGATGGAAAATAATCCCTTGTCCCCATATATAACTAATTAATTTGTGCTATAAGCCAACTTTATGCTCTAAATTTCCATGAACATTTACAACCCAAGACTGTACCAGCCAAGGTTAGGGGCTACTGAAAATATCACCAGGATTCCCGGCAAACGCAGCGGCGGAGCAGGAAAAAGATGAGCTAACTTGATGGGGATTGTTAGTTCTAATGCTTTGACTCAGTCAGGAATGCACTAAAGGCCCTTGTCCTGAGTCAGTTTTCGATGCCAATGACCGATGGCTGGGCACCAGGCAGGAACCTTAGAGTTGTGTGGGTGAGGATGCAGAGAGGGACAAAGCAGAATTGCCATGATTCAGAGTAGAAGGATGGGATGCAGGAGAGGCAGGAGATGAAGCCAAACAGCCATGTGAGATTTCAGATTCCCAGATTGGACTTGGGGTAGCAGGTCATCCCCACTCTGCAGAACACATGCTGCAGCAGCACCCCCATGCCCCTTCCCATGCCAACTCCTGTGGATCCCAGAGGTCTTCTCCCAACCTCCCTCCCTGCTCCCATTGCTTTATCCCAGCCCTGAACTCCAGCAGGCACTCCCCATGGGCCCACAGGCCACTCCTGCCAGGGAACCAGGTAGGCTCACTGCTGATGTTCACTTCTCCTGTTCCTCCAGATCCAATTCCCCAGTCTCATCCCAGCTCTGGAGCAGAGTACCTGCTCTAGTCTCCCTTTCCTTTCTGATCCCATGCCTGGTGGATCATGAAGATCTCCTGTAAGCTTCCTTCCCCCAATGCATCCATCCCATCACCCCAGCCTCCAACACCAGCAGGCATTCCCTGTGAACACACCAGCTGAGCAGGCTCTTCATTACTCCCTCTCTTCCAAATCCAATCCCCTAGGCTCATCCCCAGCTCTGCAAGAGAACACTTGCTGCAGCCGTCCTTCCTCCTCGATGGAGACTTTAAAAGCCTTCTGGGCTTGGACACATGTGCTGCAGACTCTAAGAGCCCACATTACTATACTCAGAAAAACTCTCAATCACCATTGATAGAGAAAATAGGACATTCCATAAAACCAAATGCAAGCAATATGTCTCTACAAATCAAGCCCTACAGAAAGTGCTAGAAAGAAAACTCTACCCTAAAGAGGTTAACTACAACTATAAAAACACAAGAAATAAATATTCTCAATTTAGCAAAATTAAAAGGAAAACACATACACACACACACAGAGAGAGAGAAAGAGAGAAAGAGAGAGAGGGAGAGAGAGAGAGAGAGAGAGAGAATATACAAATTAACAAAATCAGAATTGAAAAGAGGACATAACAACAGACCTTGGGGAGATACAGATAATCATAAGGAAATACTTTAACACCTGTACTTCTACCAAATTGAAAATCTAGAAGAAATGGGTAATTTTCTTGATAGGTGTCACTTACCAAAGTTAAATCAAGATCAGATAAGTAATCTAAATAGATTACTTGTAAAAATAGAAGCTTTTTTCATTAAAAGTCTCCCAACTGAAAAAAGCCCAAGGTCAGATAGTTTTAGTAAAGAATTCTCTCAGACTTTCAAAGAAGAATTGATGTCGATATTCCTTAATAACTCAACAAAGTAGAAATGGAAGATATACTGCCAAATTCATTTTATGAGGATACCCAAACTACACTAAGACCCAAGAAAGAATTATAGACCAATTTCCCCCATGAACATCAATGCAACAATACTCAATAAAATACTTGTAAACTGAATCCAGGAACATAACAAATAGGCCACCCACCATAATCAAGTAGGCTATATCAAGAGATGCCCTGATGGTTCACTATGTGAACATCCACCAGTGCAATCCACCATATAAACAAACTGGAAGAAGAAAAAAATGATCATTTCAATAGATGCAGAACTGGTCTTTGACAAAATCCAATACTCCTACATGATAAAAGCCCTTGAGAGATTAGGGATACAAATTACAAACCTCAACACAATCAGGGCAGTTTACTGCAAGCTCAGGGCCAATAACAATTTAAATGGAGACAAATTCAAAGCAATTCTACTACCATCAGGCACAAGATAAGATTATCTACTCTCTCCTCCCTTATTCAGTATAGTACTTGAAGTCTTAGCTACAGCAATAAAACAACTGAAGAAGATCAAGGGGATACAGATTGTAAAGATCAAAGATATCTAAGTATCTTTACTTGCAGAAGATATGATATTGCATACTAAAAACTCTCACCAAGAAACTCCTACAGCTGATAGACATGCTCAACAAAGTAGACAGAGAGAAAATTAACTCACAAAAATCAGTAGCCCTAAATACAAATGACAGAGGGACCAAGAAAGAAAACAGAGAAACAACACCTTTCACCATAGCCCCAAATAATATAAAACATCTTAGAGTAACTAACCAGGCAAGTGGAAGGCTTGTATGATAAAAACCTAAAGTCTTTGAGGGAAGAAATTGGAGAAGGTCTCAGTAGATGGAAAGGTCTCCTATGCTCATGGATCAAAAGGGTTAGCATGGTGAAAATGGCCATCCTACCAAAAGCAATCTGTAAATTCAATGCAATTCCTATAACAATCAACAATCCTAACCAATAAACACTCCTGGAGGTATCACATTGCCCCAATTTCAAGCTGCACCATAAAGCTATAGTAATAAAAACAGGGCTCGGCATAAAAACCGACATGTTATTCAGTGAACAAAAATTGAAGACCCAGACATAATTCCACAAACCTATGGTTACCTTATTTTTGATCAATAAGCCAGAAACATTCAATGGAGAAAAGAAAGTGCCTTCGACAAACAGTGCTGGTTAAGTAGCTGTGTGTAGAAGCATTCAAATAGATCCATACTTATTGCCTAGCACAGAGCTCAACTCCAGATGAATCAAAGACCTCAACATAAAACCAGATACACTGAACCCGAGAGAAGAGGAAGTGGGGCATAGGCTTGAACTTATCAGCACAGGAAAAGGACTTTCTAAACTGAGCACCATTAGCACAGGCACCAAGATCAACAATTAAGAAATGGGACCTCGCGATATTGAAAAGCCTCTATTCTGTTTGTCATTTGGACAAAACAATACTCTACATAATGGGAAAAGATTTTTAACAACTTCACATTGATAGAAAACTAATATCCAAATTATATTTTAAAAAAACTCAAGAAACTAGATATCAAAAAACTAATATAATAACCCAACTAAAAATGGGGCAGAAATCTAAACAGAAAATTCTTGAAAGATGAAAAATCAAATGGCTGATTTTTATTCCTGCAGGGCCTCCCAACTTTTACCTCCCAATTTCATACCCTCCTTCTATAATTAATTAGTGTTAACCTAGTGAGTCCAATTAGGCCTCCCACACACCCATGGGCCTCTGGTCACCTATTCCATAATGGGGAATTTACTAGTGGCCATATGGCTCTCCCTTCCCGAGTGGCAGTCACCTAATGGCTCCTCAGGTAGTGGTAGAAGCTGAAAAAATAGGATCTGCCACAGTATATAAGAGAGACCTGGTTCACAGAACTTGAAGTCTAACCCTTGCTTTCCTCTGGTGCTTACTGTTTTAAGTTCTCCATTCAACTTCAGATTTAAAACAATGGCCTTTACTCTTACTCACGCACACATGCTGAATCTTCTGGAGATGCCCTGTTCCCACCTGTCATGACAGAGCCTTCAAGGTCTGCTCCTCCTTGCTGCCCATGTCAGAGAATCATCTCTAGTCAGGATGTAAGGTCTGCCTGGCTCAACATCCCTCTGTAACCACAAACATTAGCAGCAGAGAAATTCTAAGATCCTTTCTCTGCCTCCACCTCTCTGACCGCTGACCCTTGCCTATAGGAAACATAGACTTTCTGTGCTGCTTGGAACACTTTGTGATAAAAAAGACTCTTTTTTTTTTCTGCTAATTTATTTTGTTACAATCAGCGGAGGAGAAGGGAAGGGTTTTTGTTCATTTGTTTGTTTCCTGTTAAAGGATATCTTTCAAAAGCAAGAAGTCTTTTTTTTTTTTTTTTTTTTTTTTTTTTTTTTTTTTTTTTTTTTTTTTTTTTTTTGGTTTTTTTGAGACAGAGTTTCTCTGTGTAGCCCTGGCTGGCCTGGAACTCACTCTGTAGACCAGGCCGGCCTCGAACTCAGAAATCCACCTGCCTCTGCCTCCCAAATGCTGGGATTAAAGGCGTGTGCCACCACTGCCCGGCAAAAGCAAGAAGTCTTAAAGCTGGAGGGATGCCTCAGTGTTTAAGGGCACTGGCTGCTCTTCCAAAGGGTCAAGGTTTGGTTTGCCACACCCACATGGTAGTTCATATCCATCTATAACTCCAGTTCCAGGGGACTCTGAAGCCCTCTTCTGGCCATCTTGGGTACTGCCTACATATTTATGAATACATAAGACAAGCAAAGACTGTTTTTGAAATAAGAAGACCGGGCTTGGTGACGCATGCCTGTAGTCCCAGTAGCTTAGGAGGCTGGGGCAGGATTGTGCTTGTTCTTGAAATAAGAAGAAATATTTCTAAATTAACATTGTATTCAATATAATCTATATAACTAAATTCTTACTAACTAGTCCAGGTAATCATAGACTAATTTATCTCTTTTATTAGCATCTATTATGTTTATATATCCAAAAACTTTTGTATACAGTTTTCATTTAGATAATGGAAATTAGCACACATTTAGGATTATCAAAATCAGCATATATATTGTTTTAGAATACTACATTTCTTTTATTCTTTCTTTTCTTTTTTTTTTTTTTTCGAGACAGTGTTTCTCTGTATAGCCCTGGCTGTCCTGGAACTCACTCTGTAGACCAGGCTGGCCTCAAACTCAGAAATCCTCCTGCCTCTGCCTCCCAAGTGTTGGGATTAAAGGCGTGCACCACCACTGCCTGGCAATACTACGTTTCTTTAACATGCTTTAGTCCAAGTCCATGAGTAATGTAATCTGGAATTGTGTGACTTTTTTTTTTTAATTTGGATTACAGGCATATTGGATCATGAAAGACAAGTCTGTGCTCTGGTTGAGCGAGGCTTATTCTGGAGACCCAGCAGAAAATTCTACAAGGAACAGAACAGCTACGCCCCAGACATTAGGCTGCTGACACCATGAGCCCTCACTCTATTATCCTGTGGCTATCTATCACGTAGACAATGCTCCAAGCTCCTGGTATTCTAGCTGTGCTCCATCCCCACAGTCACCTGACTACAGCCAGGTATGCCCCACCCCACAGTTACCTGGGAACAGAAAGGTAGCCCAGCCCACTATAAAAGGGGTTGCTTGGCCCCTCCTCTCTCTCTCTCAAGCTCTTGCTTTCTTTCTTGTCTTTACTCTCACCTCTTGATTTGTCTCTTCCCCCCCGCCCCCACCTCTATTCACGTGGCCATTGCTTGCCTATACTTTTCTACTATACTCTCCGTGCTGGAACCATGGAATGAGACTTCCCCTAAAGAATGGCGTCATTATAATCTCCCTCAGGAAGGCCTCCCAGTGTTTCCAGCCACCAGGTCAGATCAAGGACTCTCCCCTGTGTGAGAACCACCCAGCGCCTTCTCCCTGACCCCCTTTTTTCATTTTGGCCCAGGGCCACTGCCACCCTGGAACCACTCCCCCCCCCAATTTTCTCAGCTCTTTCTCAGTGTCCAGCAATGGCACAGGGACCCCGGACTGCTCCCTCTCACCCCTGAGGACTGGGGTTAGTGGTTTCCCACAGCCAGACACCCACCTGGCCTGCAGAGTGCGCAGCAGTCTCCCGCATCCGCCTGCCCAGGGTCTCTGAGCTCTGGCAGGACATGGGTCTCTCCCACTCCTTTATTTCCCTACTACCCGGTGCCCTGCACAGGCACACATCAGCATGCTTGTTATTCTCTGTGGCTTCACTAAACCACCAGCTAACCACTTTGTCTAATTACATGAGAGCCCATTCAGACTGTTGTAGAGGAGATATTTCACCAGTATGGTCAACCTCTTCTTTGTGGTGTTGGGTATGGGACCTTGGGCCTTGTTTACAGTGGACAAGTTCCTGGCACTGAGTCATGCTATGACACGATTGATATCTGAAGAAAACATCATGGACACAAGGCCCATTGAACAAAGATCCCCAGAGGTAACTCAATGGTTCTTATTTAGTTCCAACAAAGAAACAATGGACCTTTGGTGGAGAAACTGTTCCTGGCAGCCTGTGATGTGGCTGCATCCCAGAGATTGTGTGCCAACCTCAGGTGCTCCTGTCTGGAAAGACCCAGAGCTGACACACGCCCTTAGCTTGGGAAAGAAGCACACGGCTCAAACTCCTCTGCAAACTGGGCCATACCATGAGCTCCCTGCACATACTGACGGCATTCAATGCTCAATGAAAAAGACTTATAATGCTTTTATGAATCTTAGTACATATATTTGTACACACTCAGAATAATGCAATCGAGAAAATGGAAACCTTTTACTTTAAAATGGAGTGTTAAATTTTATAGGAAAAACATGTCACTTGAGTCTCTGCACTTTTCCAGTATTGGAAAGATGGTTCCAATGTCTTCCTGTAGACTGACAAAAGCAATTACTTCTAAAACCTATGGTGACTAACTGTGACTGCTGAGCTAGCTGATTTTTACTTGGGAAATTCTATATAGCACTCTGTGGTTCAAAATTAGTAAGCAGCATGATCGGTCTTTGAGATGAGGCATTAAACTGAGGTTGAACACCCATCCTGAATGAGGACCATTGTTTTTAAAAGGGCAGATTAAGATTACCTCAAAGTTGGTCTCCTCCCCATGATCCAGGGGACATTAATTAGCATGACAGTTTGCTAATTAAAACTTTCAGGATTAATTAAATATGAAGCTTAGTCCCCACAACCATTCCAACTCTGTGCTGCCCTCCCGGTGTGGTTGATTGGAGTGTGCCACCCACTGTGACTTTTGTGGGTGTCTGTGATAGATCCCATTCTGACAGAGCTATTTAATTCTGTGTTATTAACCACCCAGTGTCTAAGACTAGCTAGGCCTTTGTGAAGATTATCTATTTATGCTTGTAGCTCTGGGTGTCTGAACTTACACCTCCTGGCAGCATGATCTCTTCAACAATGAAAAGGCTGATTAAAGCTTAATAAAAGCTGCCAACATAATGAGATGGGTCCCTCTAGAGATAGTTTCCCTTGCCAGATTTCAGAAATGATATAAAACTCACTTTCAAACGTTTATTTGCAAAAGCATTTTGGATCCACTTACACCAGGGACATATCAAAGAAACTCTGGGATGAATAGTTTTGGAAACTGAAGGCTTTGGGTTCTGTTGGTACTGTTGCTGTCTGATGCCATGAAGAGAGGCATCTAGAACAGGTACCAGCTTTCAAAAGCACAAGGCACTTAAATTTATTCTGAAAAATTAGAATATGTGGACCTGTCTAGATATTATTTCTATTAGTTGTGTAGTCTTCTGACAACTCAAAAGCTATTTTTTAGACAATTTAGTTGATAAAATGCTTATCTTTTAAATAAGCTACTGTTCCCAGATGAAGCAATGGCAATGACGCTGATTTCTTGCTGCTTTTTAACTTGACTGCATGGCTTTGCTTGTTACTGGATTTAATGAAAATGTCACAGGTATCTTTGAGAGACCAACAATAAAGGAGATAAGGTGACTGAAACAGTCAGATGTGAGTAACTGAGTGGGCAGTATTTTTTAAAACCATTCTGGGCCAGAACACGTGGATACCAGAGAAATCACACACACACACACACACACACACACACACACACACACACACACACACAAATACATGCACATATACGCACATGTGTGTGTGTGTGTGTGAAAGAGAGAGAGAGAGAGAGAGGGAGGAAGGGAGAGAGAAAGAGAGAGAGGGAGAGAGAGAGGAGGAAGAGAGAGGG
>NW_022196898.1:5624181-5667595 GCF_008632895.1 Mastomys coucha
TGCATGCAAAAGCCTAGGGAAACCGGGAAGGGGCATCAAGTCCCCTGGAACTGGAGGTACAGATGGTTGTAGGCCACCATCTGGGGTGTAGAACAAAACCTGGGTCCTCTGCAAGAGCAAAGTGCTCTTAACCACTGAGCCATACTCCAGTCCCCAGATGAGGGTCCCTTTTATTTTTTATGTCTGATGTTCTTGAGAAGCCTTGTTTACACTATGCCAGGGTCTTTGTGACCTCCTTCACAGGACTGCAAAGAGATGATTAGTCGGAAGCAAGAAGACAGTTCAGCTCAACATGGCTTAGCAGCCGATGTTCCTCAAACTTCTAGAGTCTGACTAACTGCAGGTGGATTATTTTAGGCATGTTTAAAAACAGAACCTTTTGGAGAAATGTTTCCTGGTGATAATTAGCTCAATTTCATGTCCATAATAAAACATCCATAAATCTTCTGGAGGAAGGAAGTAAGCTAACTAAAGACCAGGTATGACTACATAGAAACTCTCTAAGTGTTCTGTAGATTGACTGAGAATAATGAGCTTTTGATAAGGTCTCAGGGAGGGTCCACTGTGGTCTCTGGCCATGCAGACAGCACAAAGGTCACCCAATCTAGAAAGCACAGCTGCTCCCAGCCTTGTGAGCAGAAAAGGGGCATTTCATTCCTTCCCTTGAAGGAACAAACTTGCATGCTTAACCTTCCAGGGTCCTCCAGCTCTCATCTGGGAGCATGTGATCTCCATGCCACCTATGAAATTGTATGGCCCAATCCTTGGAAGTGGGAAAATGGCATTCTACAGAAATGTAGGGGAAAAATGAGGGGTACCATCTAACGAGGCTTCGCTTTTATACTCTATTGGCAGGAAATAAATCTATGTGAAATGCCACACCTTAGATCAGCTGGTGCCAAGAGGCCTTTACAAAGCAGCTCTTTGTCAAGAAAGATGTCACCCATCTTTGTCACACATGAATTAAACCAAGAGCTCCCCTGTGGGCTGTGTACTGTGCTGTACATTCTCAGACACTAGAGCTCTAATTTCCTCTAACAATCTAAAAGAGATACTTCTTTAGGGTATTTAAATTTAAGTAATAGAATTTACTATTGAGGATCAAATTATGCTATCAATTTTACTATCATATCCACTTTACCCTAAAATGTTCAGAATTCCATGACTTTGATCACACATCAAATAATTTTTAGATATTGAATAAAATGTTAAGAAAATCATAGGTAAACTTTGTTGTTTTAAAATCACGATTCTGGTTTCTTTATATATTTAATATGAAGTACTCCAGGAGCAATGTCTGTGGTCAGAGACTCACTCATTTCGGTGATCTATCAGACAGAGGAAAAAATAAACTATTCCACCCCCTACAGAAAACTATCCCAACTAACGCATTTGGTTGCATTTGGCATTAAGGCTGCAGAATTAAAATGGAAGCCTCAGAAAAGTTATGATATTTGAGAAGTCAGATTCTCATTAAAATGGTGATCATGGGATACTATTGCCACTAGTCCCCACAGGCTGACTCTTACTGAACGTAGAGAATAAAGAAGTAATGATGACACTCACTTGAGAATCTTTGACTGTGAGAACACACACAGAGAGACACACACACAGACACACACACAGACACACACACAGACACACACTCACACACACAGACACACACACAGACACAAACACACACACTTACACACACACACACACACACACACTCACACATGCTTGGATTTATGATTCTCATACTTTCTGCAGCATCCAGGAAACCCCAAAATCTCAAGGGTATTTTCAATTTGTTGTATTATATGGAAAAGAATTTAAAACAATCCGAAGCCTCCGAACCTCTTCAATCAACTTTATAGAGATGCTGACATCATCCTGTGTAGTTGCAAATGCTAAAGTCATGCGTTCCTTAGTTATATTACAAAATCTATAAAATCTTATTAATATGAGCAGCTTCCAACTAAACACAGAGCTTGACACTTTAAAAAGTTGTTAATGAGCATGCGGTCCTGTAAAAGTCAGTGTTTAAAACAATTATATTCCTACGGCTTTATATCTGAAAATAATCACTAGTAATTATTTTTCTTATTCCACAACCACGGTATTAATTAGCAAATACCAGCTGTCTATTTGGCCTCTGTCATCCTGTCCTTCAGCCCACACCATTTCCAACACCCACCGCTTTACCTCCTTGCATATCGCTATGCTCCACCCTGTGAGAGCCACCCTCCTCTTTTCCAACTGGTTCAGCTGCCAATAGTTAAAAACCACTGATACAGTTGATCCTGTGCTACAGCGCCCAGAGCTGATCCTATGCCATAGCACTCCATACCCAAATATCGCCAGGAGAGAGCTTGTCTCCCAGGAGTGCTGGCACAACTGTGAGCACAGGTAAGACCACCACTTCTGCTCCAAGGGACCTGCCCAGAAACCTCAGGACACAGGAACCAAGGAGCAGTCTGGCACAGGATCCTTCCAGTTTCCGTCTGGACCCAGAGCTGATTCTGTGCCATAGTGTTCCAAACCCAAATTCATCTTGGAGAGAACTGGTCTCCCAGGAGTACTGACACATAGGCTTGCTGGAGGAACAAGCCACAGTCAGAGACAGCAAGACCAGGTAAACACCAGAGATAACCAGATAGCAAGAGGCAAGGGCAAGAACATAAGCAACAGAAACCAAGGCTACTTGACATAATCAGAACCCACCACATTGAGCCCTGGATACCCTAACACACCAGAAAAGCAAGACTCTGATTTGAAATCACAACTCATGATGATGATAGAGGACTTTAAGAAGGACATAAATAACTCCCATAAAGAAATACAGGAGAACATAGGCAAACAGGTAGAAGCCCTTCAAGAGGAAACACAAAAATCCCTTAAAGAATTACAGGAAAACACAACCAAATAGGTGAAGGAATTAAACAAAACCATCCAGGATCTAAAAATGGAAATAGAATTAATAAAGAAATCACAAAGGGAGATAACCCTGGAGATAGAAAACCTAGGAAAGAGACCAGGAGTCAAAGATGCAAGCATCACCAACAGAATACAAGAGATAGAAGAGAGAATCTCAGGGGCAGAAGACACCATAGAAAACATTGACACAACAGTCAATGAAAACACAAAGTGCAAAAAAAGCTCCTAACCCAAAGAATCCAGGAAATCCAGGACATAATAAGACCAAGCCTAAGGATAATAGGTATAGAAGAGAGTGAAGACGTCCAACTTAAAGGGCCAGTAAATATCTTCAACAAAATTATAGAAGAAAACTTCCCTACCTAAAGAAAGAGATGCCCATGAACATACAAGAAGCCTACAGAACTCAAATAGATTGGACCAGAAAAGAAATTCCTCCCATCACATAATGGTCAAAACACCAAATGCACTAAACAAAGAAAGAATATTTAAAGCAGTAAGGGAAAAAGGTCAAGTAACATATAAAGGCAAGCCTATCAGAATTACACCAGACTTCTCACCAGAGACTATGAAAGCTAGAAGATCCTGGGCAGATGTCATACAGACCCTATAAGAACACAAATGCCAGCCCAGGCTACTATACCCAGCAAAACTCTCAATAACCATATATGGAGATACCAAGATATTCCATAACAAAAACAAATTTACACAATATCTCTCCACAAATCCAGCCCTTGAAGAATAATAGACAGAAAACTCCAACACAAGGAGGGAAACTACATCCTAGAAAAAGCAAGAAAGTAATCTTCTTTCAACAAACGTAAAAGAAGATAGCCTCACAAACATAATTCCACCTCTAACAACAAGAATAACAGGAAGCAACAATCACTATTCCTTAATATCTCTTAACATCAATGGACTCAATTCCCCAAGAAAAAGACATAGACTAACAGACTGGATACATAAACAGGACCCAGCATAGTGCTGTATACAGGAAATGCATCTCTGTGTCAAAGACAGACACTACCTCAGAGTAAAGCACTGGGAAACAATTTTCCAAGCAAATGGTCCCAAGAAACAAGCTGGAGCAGCTATTCTAATATGGAATAAAACCAACTTTCAACCAATAGTTATCAAAAAAGATAAGGAAGGACACTTAATATTTACCAAAGGAAAAATCTACCAAGAAGAACTCTCAATTCTAAACATCTATGCTCCAAATGCAAGGGCACCAACATTCATAAAAGAAACTTTACTAAAGCTCAAAGCATACATTGTACCACACACAATAATAGTGGGAGACTTCAACACCCCACTCTCATTAATGGACAGATCATGCAAACAGAAACTAAACAGAAACACAGTAAAACTAACAGAAGTGATGTACCAAATGGTTTTAACAGATATCTATAGACTATATCATCCTAAAACAAAAGAACATACCTTCTTTTCAGTACCTCATGGTACCTTCTCCAAAATTCTTTAAAATTGACTATATAATCCATCACAAAACAGGCCTCAACTGATAGAAGTAGATTGAAATAATTCCATGTATCCTATCAGATCAGCATGGACTATGGCTGGTTTTCAATAACAAAAACAACAGAAAGCCCACATACACATGGAAGCTGAACAACACCCTATTCAATGATAACTTGGACAAGGAAGAAATAAAGAAAGAAAATAAAGACTTCTTAGAATTTTCATTAAAAATGAAGGCACAACATATCCAAAGTTATGAAACACAATAAATGTAGTGGTAAGAGGAAAACTCAAAGCTCTGAGTGCCTCCAAAATGAAACTGGAGAGAGCTTACACTAGCAGCTTAACAGCACACCTGAAAGCTCTAGAACAAAAAGAAGCAAATACACCCAAGAGGAGTAGACAGCAAAAAATAATCAAACTCAGGGCTGAAATCAACCAACTAGAAATAAAAAGAACTATAGAAAGAATCAACAAAACCAGGAGCTGGTTCTTTGAGGAAATCTTTCTTTCTTTCCTTCCTTCCTTTCCTTCTTTCTTTCTGTCTCTCCTTCCTTCTTTCTTTTGTTTTTTCTTTTTCTTTTTTATCAAATACAGTCTAACAGGAGTCAAACTGAAAAAGGAAATTCGGTTGAGAAAATGTCTCCATCAGATTGTCTAATAAGCAAGAGATGATTATTTTCTTGACTGGTGATTTCTATTGCAAGTGCCATCCCTGAACAGTTGAAATAAGAAATCAGTCTGCAAAAGATTCTATTCCTTCATGACCTCTTCTTCAGTGCCTGTCTCCAAGTTCATGTTTGATTTCTTGTCCTGACTACCATTCATAATATACTATAAGATATAAGATGATACAAACTCTTTACTCTAAAAACAAACAAACTACCAATACATTGCAATGGAAGTTTGGTATCTGTGTTAGGGCTTTAGTAGAGGTGAGGTGATACTTTTCTTGTTCCAACAATTTACTCAGATATTTCTCACTTATCCCTATCATCTTTTTCCATGGTCGAGCACAGCTGGGTTGCGAACAGGTTACCACCACCAGTATCAGAGTGAGCATGCGCAAAGCCACTCAACCTCAAGCGTCTTTTGAACCTGGTACATTATGACCCTTGTAGGCTATGGAACGGCATCACCTTTTTAAGATCACGTACAGACACCAGAATTGCTTCTTTGGTTATAACTAGTAAGACGTCTAGGAAACTATCCAGCCAAGAAAGAATTTCTTCTACACAAGCAGTTCCTGCCGTTTTCCTTCCTGGAATCCTTGCGTGCCATTATGGGGCCATGAAAACCATTTGTGCATAGAAGAAGCAATCAGATCTGCGGACCTGATAACAGCAGCGGGGAGACTAAGAAGGCTTTTAAGCCCTGAATAGCACCGAAGTGATGCAGCTTACCACAAGAGGGCAACAGAGAGCTACTGCCACATGGGTGTTCATTGTGTGCCATTTCCCAGGGGCGTTCACGGGCTGGATGAGCCTGTCCATGGAAAATTGTATTAGACTTTCTTTTTCCAAACTCTTCAGTTGCACATAAGCCCCACAAAGTTCCGATGATACTTGCAACGAAGGAACTAGCTTCATTTTCTCAAACAAATTAACCATGTTTCTCTTTGCCTTGTGAAACACTTCAGTGACTTGAGGCTTCTGTGGGAGTCTGTTCATTTATTTTTGTAGTAGCAGAGATTGAACGTGGAGCCTCACACTTGTAGCTAATTGGTCTACAACTGCATTACATCTAGCCTACTGTGGTGTATTCTTAACAATAACCGTAAATGGACATTGAGAATAGCTTATATCATAAACTCTGCTGAGCGGCGGGAAAGTCTGTGGTGTTTCTAAGACTGTCCCTGGGCTATCTGACGTCTCCCCAAGCTCCATCCCTCTGGGGCAGAGTGGAGGAAGCTTTAAAAACACACCACTGGAAGATGGCTGAGTTGACTTAACCTGAGGCCCCAGCTCAGGACCTCCTCCCTTAGACATTGCTGGGAACTGCAGTGGTCTTCCAGCCACAGATAGGAATGGGCTATGTCACAGCTCAGACGAGTTTGCCATCATGGCCAGGACAAGAAGCATCTTAGTGAACTCACAAGAAAGTTCTCAGAGAGATCCAGGAAATGAAGCCACCATATCCAGAATTCAGAAATTCCTATGTCTCTGGCTGTCTAGAAAGGCCTGAAATGAATAAGACTCCATACATGTCAGAAGGGCCCAGAGAGACAGCTCTGAGCACATCTCTTGGGGAGCACAAAGCCTTGGGCAGATGTAACATACACAGCACAAGAGATGCCAAAGCCCACATGCTGTGGATAGAAAGGATACAAGGAGATTCTTTTCTAGTTCAGACAATTGTTGCTTATACAGACAGGAAGAGGAAGGGAAGCCAACAGTTCCGGGTCCCTAGATTCTTGTCATCACGTACACCCAAAAGTAGAACCGTGAGACACAAGTGATGGCAACGGAAGTCATGACAGTCTCATGACAGCCTGTCCCCAGAGGAGACAGGGAGACAGGTCTGATGGATGCCACAGTTTAGAGGTTCCTACTTCTTCATCTCATTGGCGTACTGTAAAGCACTGTGCCAAGTTTCAGGGGGTTCAATCTTCCGTGCAGAGGTATGTGCGAAGGTCTGCAAGGGACCTTGGCAAGTTCCAAGGTGAAAAGGAACCATAACAGGACAAACCAGAAATTAACAGTAGAATTTAGACCCTTATCAAGTTCAGGCAAAACATTTACCAAAACAGGCCCTATTCTGGGCTATAAAATAAGTCTTGGTACACTTTTAAAAGACAGGAACCACCAAGTATGTTCTCTAAATGTAGGGAAGTTAAACTTAGAAACAAACAAGAAAGTAACTTAGGAAATCCTCCCAAGCATTTGAGAATGTAGTAATTAATGCCCTTTCTAAACAATCCATGGGTCAAGGAAGCCACACAAGAAGTTAGTATTTTACCTAAATTAAGGCAAAAACATAGGCTACCAAAATGTATGTACGGGCAAAGCAGTACTAATGGGTACACTTACAGCTTCAAACTCCTGTGTCCCGTAGTGTTTGCTTCTATGTTAAGGAATTAGAAACCATTAAGAAAGCCATGTGGTTCGAATGAGCAACATCCCCCATAGGCTCGGGTGGTTTAATACTTGGTTCCCAGGGGTGGTGCTACTCGTGGAGGGTCCAGAACCTTTACAAGTTAGAGCTTTGCTGGAGGAAATAGGTGACTGGGGGTAGGCTTTGAATTTTCATAGCCTTACCCCAGTTCCAGTTTGATCTCTTTGCTTCTTGCGTGATGAGATGTGACCAGCCAGCTCCCTCTGTTGCAGCCATATCTGCCCCACCATTATGGACTGCCTCCCTAGAACTGTTAAGACAAAATAAATTCTTTCTTCCATAAGTTGATTTTGGCCACAGTAGTTTGTCACAGTAACAGGAAGGTGATTGATGCAAGCATCAATGTCAAAAGTAGTTTAATAAATGAAATGATGAAGGGTTAATTCTTATACTATAGAAGTTATGTTCATTGTGTAGAATAAACATCATCAGTGCCTGAGGTACAGAGAGTCCTGAATGTGCTGTTACATTTACGTTCAGTAGATTTTCTATGCAGAACCCATCACATTCAACGGTGAAAAGATGGTCCTTTCAGCAAATGACTCCTGAAGATCCACTTGGAAATGTGTTGATTCTTGCCTCACATCGTTACTAAGACCTAAACATGGACCACAGATCCAGATATAAAAGAGAAAACTATAAAATCTCCACAACAAAATGTGAGAGGGAAATCTTAGCACGGGGGTAGAGTTGTTGCTAGGCAGCCTGTATCTATCTGGCCTGGTATAGGCTAACTGGAGATTGATAAAGGTGGAGATGAGATGGTAAAGCCAGGTGGTGAGCCCCCAGTGACAGCCACAAGCTAGCCATGCCTTTTGTGGGCTTTATAGCTTCTCAAAACCGTAGGGGAGATGCCAGGATATTCAAGGCAGAGTCTATAACAACAGTTTTAATGGGGAGATCAGATATGTGCTCCTACCTATGGAACAATTAGAGTAGACTATTACACCAAGTACTAAAGCAGAAATCCATTTTATATACCCAGAGAATGACAGACAATTTAATAGTTGTTTTCTCTGCTGAACTTTATTGAACAAATAATGGCTGAATGCCCATCTGGGGAACAGGGTGCTTGCTGTGCCAGCTGATACTCAGAAAGGGTAAGAGGCAGACACAATTGGAGTGAGATTTCACAGATCCAGAGCTAGAAGGCATTGACCCTGACAATTCTCCCATCCTCAGGGTTTATTAGATGTCTTTTTCCCTCATCTTCCTCTCTTGGGGAGGATTGCAAAGGTAAATGTGTGGTGTGAACTGCCCAGAATGGATAGCAGTGCCTCTCCCTGGGATCTCTGGGGGAACATCAGCTGATCTGGGAGGAGCTTTATAGTTGGGACTTAGTAAATAACCTTGGACTGGAGTCCTCATAGTGTTTCGGCTATCATTTCCTTCATGAAAACTTGCAAATTTTGAGACATCAGACAATAGGTCTTACATCAAGCCAGAGAAGGCAAAAGTTTTAATAAAATGACTTGGTTTTCAGCTACCCAGACATAGAGAAGTTGGGAATTGACTAATTAGCTTTCTTTTTAAGAAAAAGTCTAGAATTTCACTGAAAAGTGACAAACTCAAAGGATCCTTAATTCTAACTTCCCTGCTCCTGGGAAGTTCTACACCATGCAGAGATTGTCTTGCTTTATGTGGCTCCACTGAAGCATTACCAATGAAATGCAGACCCTATTCATCATCTCCTTCTTGGACCAACATCCCCACAATAGATACAAATGTAATAATCAAATTTACCTCTACAGCCAATCTCCAATTCTGCAGCCAACCCTGAAAGGAAAATTGAATTTTTTTCTATAAGAAAGAGTATAAAACTGATTTCCCCAGTGCCCTCTGATTCACTAAGCCAATGTTAACACATTAATATGCATTTGATTTCAGGACTCTGGCCATTGCTTGGACTTCCTGGCACAGTTTCAGAAAGAGAAAAGGTGAGAAGACAATTCTATTTTGGAAAGACACGCCGTATTACAACCTAAAAAGGAATTACCTTTATCACTTTACCTATGTGACAATGGTTAGGAGTCCACGTGGGAAATTGTATCAGAGAGAAAGGAACAGACAGACTCTTGGTCCTCAAGGACAGAAGATGGATCCCCTCAGATCTTGCTTTGCTGCCTAACTTCAAACAACTTCTGAAATTAGAGTTTTCAAAGCACCCAAAATGAATGTTGTTTGCTTGTTGAGACAAGGTCTCTTTATGTAGTGCTAGCTGTCTTGTAACTCATTATGTAGACCAGACTGCCCATAAACTCAGAGATCTACCTGTCTCTGCCTCCCCAGTATGTGCTGGGATTAAAGTCCTGGGCCATCTGCCACGGACAAGGTTTCTGCAGTGACCCCTTATTCCGCAGGACAATGAGTTCTGGCCAGGTGTACAAGGGATTCGGTGAGTGATAGACACAGCACAAAGAAGTGTGCTATCTGAATGTATTTCTTAAAAATGGCATGGGGCTTTTGCAATCATTACAAAAGAGAGATGAAAAATCTGGCAGTTCAGTAGTCAAGGTACATCTGAGGCCATATAAAGCACACTATGTCTAAAACAGCAGCCATCTCCTCTGGACTGGTGCAGCACCCCTGGGCTCCCAGCACACTTGGCCCGGCCGGAGTCCCAGGGGTGGGGTGGGGGGCGCTGCAGGTGCGCCAATCAGGAGGATAGAGGCATGAATCTCGAATGTTGAATGCCATCTCCTCTGGACTGGTGCAGCACCCCCGGGCTCCGAGCACTCTCAAGCCACATGGGTCTGGCTGGAGTCCTGGGGGGCTGGAGGTGCGCCAGCCAGGAGGACAGAGTAGAATCTCAAATCCTCAATGCAGACTGCCTAATGCTGAATGCTCTTCACTGTCTCACACTCACACTCTACTCAAGGTCCAGCTCATCCTAGGTAAAAACGGCCACTATGCTAATCTTTTGGGCAAGTAGAGACACGTCTCTTGCTAATTCCTAGGAGTGGTTCAGCTGCAGTACTTGACTGAGAATGAGGATTCTGGTTGACCTTGCCCTGGGATAAATCCCCCATTCTGTAAGTTTCAATGCCCTACCCACAATGCCGGAGGCAATTAGTCTGGGTGGGTAAATTCCAAGCCAGGGTTTCACTAAGATGTTAGAACATTGGTAAAGGACAGAGAGCAATGTCTAATTTTGTCTAGCTGTTAATAAATCATATCTTGGTGGGCACCTAGCACGCGAGTTTGCAAGGACATAATTGGGCTACTTCTGAGTTAGGGGTGCCAGGAGACAATGCGGTGTGTGTGTGTGGGGGGGCAGGAGACTGACTTCCTTGAAGTTTTCGCCTCAAATACTGCTGTCAGGCAAAGTGGGCTTGGCAGCCATCATGCTCAGCAAGGTCAAGACAAATTTAAATACAGACAAAATATAAGCTCCAAGAATAGAAAAGAAAGTAAACCCAAGACAACCTGCATTTATGTATCAATGTAGCCAACCATTCATCTGGAGGACAGGGTAGAGTCAACATCGGCAGAAGGCAGACAGACCAGACAAGGTAAATGTCAGTCTCCCTGTCTCTGCTCTTTCCTATCATTTCCAAATGAACCTAGGCTCATTTCCTACTCACTAATAAATTAATCTAAACAAATATTTGAGATGTTGGGGCACTTAGGATACTTTGTCACACAAAAAATACTTTCATTATTTGCATATTTTCCTCAGAAGGCAATGCCTTCTCCAAGGGAACATATGATGGTTTGTTACTCATTAATAATGAAAAATCCTATTATAGTCAGATTTGTTTCATAGCAACTGTTAATGAGGCTGCACTGAAATTCAATTGTCTTGGGATGGGAAGGGAGGGAGAGATCAGGCCACTTGGCTCCAACCACTTTTATCCCTGAAATGAAGACATGTTGCTAGGCCAAGGTGTAGTTATCTCCAGTCAATAGCCTCACAAAACATTTATCAAACCGACTAGAAATTTTATTCATCTTTCACATGATAAAGCATGTGGTAAATGTTATAACCCACCCCTTTGAATGTAAATAGTTTCTAGCAGTGTCCCCAGCCTGTTTTCCACAACTGTGATAACTGTGTGCAGGGCATCTTGGGAACAAACCTAAGGCATAGAAGATGCAGCCCACACACCCTCAGTGCTGGTGCTGATGCAGCAGGAAAGCCCCTGTAGGATCAGACCCAAGCCAGATGAATTCTGAGAAGGATCACCTGTCCGTCACCAGACTCTGGAGGGAGAAAAGATGGCAGAGGACACAACTAGTGAGCCAAAGAGAGTGATGGAGAGTTTAGAAGTTCTGGATAGCTTGGGGTTAGGGACAGTCTTTTTTTCTTCCTTTCTTTCTTTCTTTCTTTCTTTCTTTCTTTCTTTCTTTCTTTCTTTCTTTCTTTCTTTCTCTCTTTCTCTCTCTCTTTCTTTCCTTCCTACCTTCCTTCCTTCCTCCCTCCCTTCCTTCCTTCCTTTCTTTCTTTCTTTCTTTCTTCCTTCCTTCCTTCCTTCCTTCCTTCCTTCCTTCCTTCCTTTCTTTCTTTCTTTCTTTCCTACATATATGTACATTCTTTTGGGTTATCTGGAGTGTCAGATAGAAATCAAATCTTCTTGAACGAATGAGACTCTGACAGGCCTGCTCAAGGGTAGGACTGTAGAGCCCAAGTCAGAGGCAAGGAAGTTGGTAAAGAGTGGGCAAATGTATCTACACATGGGCCTCCCTGGAAGGCTCCTTCCCTACAGAGCACTCACATTAAACTTCCGCCCTCTCACTCCCCACCATGGGAGTTAAACTCTGACATTCTTTAAACAGGAGACAAACCAGACCAAACCACAGTGCTTCAGATTTGAATCTGAGGGACTGGGTGTTGGGGCATTTTAATTGACAGGGATCAAAACACAGTTAACACATCTTTTGGGAAACTGCCTGGAATTCTTTATTTTATTCCCTTTCTACATTTTAAGAAGCAGTTCTGTTAAAAGGAAATATCTTGACATGGTATGAATTTCAATTATATGATATTTCAGTAACAATTGGAAGTCAGGTCTTCTAGTCTAACGAGGTTTAAAAGAACATAGCTATTGTCTCCCTGGCTTATGGCGGCTGAGCAATACTGGCAGAAAACTTCTGAACCTTTCATTGGGGAAAAGAAAAAACTTTCTCAAAATGAAATGATAATTTTCCCCTTCTCTCTTTTACACACACACACACACACACACACACACACACACACACACACACACACACACAGAGAGCAGTGTAACCAGAGAGCTGTTTGGATTCAGTGGTCAGAGGAGGTATTTAGAAGAATCTAATGTTCCCACTGAGGCCATGATGCCAAGGAAGTCACTACAAATGCCCTAGGATGGGAACAAAGTGACAGCTTGTTTAAGATAGCATGAAATGGCAGAGTGACAAAGAGGTGTCAGCAGCTCTGATTCCGTGGCTTATGATCCTCGTGATTGGCTTGTGATTCTCTTAGAGCAGTCCTAGATGTTCCATTCGAATACACTGAGCCACAGGAAGCACTCCACAGATGCCAACCACAGAAGGTGAACAAGAAAGGATGGAGGCTGCCTGGAAGGACTCAGAGAAATGTCACAGAGGAGGAGATATTCTTTAGAGAGTTCTGGGAAAGCTGTTGAGTCTTTCTGACTTACAAAGAGGTGTGCAGCAATTCCAGATGGGAAAGAGAAGGCACGAAAGAGCCAGGCCTTCCTTGACTGTGGGACGTTGGAAAGGAATGAACCCAGGAGTCCGGGCATGGGAAGCATGGGAGACAGGACCAAGGTTGGCTGGGGTTAGATGTCAGAAGCCTTGGATGCCATGTTTTGGGTTACTTTAGGCCCCAAGAGATCAAAGAAGATTCTTAAGCAAAGGCACAATGGGGTCTATGTTCTACAAAGGTGACATTAGATATTGACAACTTTAAATGTTGTAAAGCAGGCCAAGCCTCGCTGTGCCTGAAAACTAGACTATAAAAGTGTTTGTCTGTACTTGAGAAACACATAGAAATAAGTTATGGAGGAAAGTTTGTTGGTTTCTTTGTATGTGTTTGTAGGATGTATACATGTGTGTGAACTTGTAGAAACCAGAGGTCAATACTTCCTCCCTCCCTCCCTCCCTCCCTCCTTCCCTCCCTCCCCTCCCTCTCCCTCCTTCCCTCCCCCCTATGTGTGAGCGCTTACACACACGTGCACACGCATGAGGACCAAAAGTCAATGTTGAGTGCCTTCCTCAATTGCATTCGACCTTACTCTTTAAGACAGGGTCTCTGACCAAAACCTGGCCCGCAATATAGACTCTGGTCCATGTCACAGAATTCAAGTAGGCCAGATGCATGAAATGAAGCAGGAGAGAGCAACAGAATGGGAAGATGGAGTTCACTATCATTACACCGCCTTTAGAACCAAGGACATGAAAACTCATAGAGGCCAGCACAGGGGGAAATGGTTCTGCTTGGGAAACATCACCCATCAAACCCTCCCTCATCTGCCACACAGGCGTTCTGGCCTTCTAGAAGCCCAGAGCGTGAAGTGAAACCTGACGTGTGTCTGAAGGAAGCAACCTGTGACGAAATGCAGTGCAAAGCCAAAACAGACATGCCATAGGTCACAGCTAAGCTGCCGCAGCTGAACTTGGAACCAGCTTTCTGCTTCTGAAGAAAGCAACTCTCCTGAGAAAATGCCAAGCTAGGCTATGAGCACGGCAAGTATCTTAGAAGATCTGGAAGTTCCTTCCCAAGTCCCCTCTCTCCTGAAAGCACAGCCCCAGGATCATCCTCCAGAAAATAAGGACACAGGCCACCTGGAAGGCAGTCTTACGCTGGCAAAGTCTGACTCTGAGGCCTGGGGTGAGCCTGTCACATGCGTATCTTCTGAACAATGGTGCAATCCCCTAGTAGCTTAGAGCAAGCTTTAGAGATTTGGCACAAATCTCCCCCAATGAAGCCTCAAACGACACCAAGATTTGGTACTAAAATTGGTATTGGGGGCTAGAAGTGGGTAGAGATGAAGAATCAAAAATGCCCAGTGTTTTACAGGGAGGCAGGCTGAGTAGAGTCTGAGAGTAACCCTCGGCTTCATCTCCGTCTTTCCCTGGATTCATTCTGCCCCCTGCAGGCCAGGACAGCAGATGTTCTCTTCCATTCTGTCAGTTGCTTCTGCTTACTGTTAGCCTGAACGCCCCTGAGTGTCTATATCTATAAATTCATCAAAATGTAGGTCAAAGACTTTTACTGCATTATATGACAACATACAGTTGGTTTTCTTTTTGCATTGTTTTACTCTGATCAATGAAGTATGCAAAACATGTCCATACAGCCTTGGGGAAATTTGAATGGGATAGGACCCAAGTTTGAAAGTTATTTTATTAACATTTTATGTACAGATTTATATACAACAGGCTGAATGTTTGTTTGATGATTTAAAGCAAGAGGGGCTTGGTCTGACCTTCAGAGGGACCATGTTCACTGTAAGGGTCACTTTTGTAACCCATGTGTATGTGTGCAGATGGCCAAAATGCATATAGAAGAAGATAGACAGGACCCTCATGGGGCAGAAATGACTTCCCTAGTCTGCAAGGGAAGCTGGGAAGTGTAGTCTTTCAGCAAGAAACTATCATTCCTAACTCTAAGTGGGGATAAAGGTTGCAGGGCAGGGGCATTGTAGCTGTTTTCTGGTGATGAGGGTTTCTGGTGATGAGGGCATAGTTCTGAGTCCATTGAAAGGGGTTCCTCAGGTCAAGAAGCAGGGGGAGAGTCTTAACTTGATCAGGACATTGCTGTCCTGTGCTCCTCCTGGAGAGACTTGGAACATGATTATTAGAGCGCTGTAAGTAGATGATCTGGCTACAGTGGACAAGTGAGAGATTTTTCTGGAAAGGTTGGTGAAGGAGGAGGAACAGAGGCAGGAGAGACAGACTGGGTGGTTGAGAGAAAGTAGACATAGAGTTGATTCAGGGTGACAGTGTCTGGTCCCATTGCCAGGACTGTTGGACCACACTGAGCTAGCAGGAGAAGCAAGCAGGCAACCACAGAGTATCAAAGGAAGAGAAACAGGTGAAACCGGAGGACTAATGTAAAGAATTGTATCTGGCCTGGGGCGGAAGGGAGGAAGGTCCCTTGTAGCCCGTTTCTCCACAGCATCTAAAAGGTCTTTTCAGCTTGTGTCTCAGGAACAAAGGGAGCTAGCTGTTGTAGGGTGAGAGCTGTGAGAAGAGCTTGGGTGGAGCACTTAGCTTTGGTACAGAGCTACGCTCAGAAAGGAAAACATTTAAAAACAACTAAAACATTGAAAGACGGTAAGTAAAACATTAAAAGAAAAGCAAGTATGATGATAACACAGAGGAAAGGGCGATCAAGGGGAGCCAGACTGAAGGGGAACCAGAAAGAAGTTTCACTTTGTCCTTGCGTCTTTAGGCTCCTTTAAAACCAGTTAGGATTTGCTGGCTTGGAAGCAGCCTTGTTTGAAGTGGGCAAGGAGCCCATCCTTAGCAGAGGTCAGATCTAGCCCCCTGGAGTACTGCGGCTGCCAAGGAGTTGAACCGGTCCTGAAGGACATTAGGCTTATCTGAGCTGGTGAGACAGAGAGGTCAACTGATGCAAAGAAGTCCAGCTGAATTAGTACTGAGTCCCCAAAACAATGTTCAGAGTGGCAAGAAGAGAGATGCATCAGATGGCCCACTAGTCCCCTTTTAGAGGTCACCTGAACTGCTTTAAGGGGATGGGGGCACTAATCCCAGTACCTCACCCTTGGTAGAAGGGCACTAGGGAAGGTTCAAAAGAGGTTTCATCCAAAGGTCCATGATAAAGCTTGGCAGCTGGCAAAGATCCAGAGTACACAGCAGGAGGTAATAATAGCTATAAGGTATTAAGAAACAAAGTTGCACAAGGAAAACTTATACATCAAGGTTAACATGAATCAATATAACATAAGGTTAAATATAGAATTTACATCAGGTTAAGTGCAATTGCACAACTGGCTGAACCACGTGCCAGAGTTCTGTAGAAGAATAAGATAACCGTATTAGCTATTTACTTAGATCAGACTCCGGCATGGGAAACATGTACCTGGAAGTTTCATAAAAGGGGTCAGTTAAAGTCAGCATCCAAAGAATGGATTTGAACATGAGGTGCCTAAGTGGTATTCCTTGCTTTTATATATAATGAACTTTATATATTCATTTCAAGTATTCATAATACCATTTATCACGACTTAATGAACAAAAACAGAATATATCTAAAGAAAAACACAATTTTTGGTTAGAAACAATTTGCTAAGGTAAAAAAATAATTAAATTAGGACCATTACATTAAACTACTATATCTAGTATTTGAAAATGTAACTTAAAAAAATAAAACATGACTTAATATATATTTTAGTTAACATCAAATTGTTATATCTATATTCCAAGATTATATAGTAAATATTAGGCTTCATGAAGAGTCAATTTAAATCTAAGTTGTATTCTCCAAACATAAGTGATTTTCAATTTCCAGTTTAAAAGGTGTACACTCCCTGCCTTAGTTAGGGTTTTATTGCTGGGAAGAGATACCATGACCATGGCAACTCTTATAAAGCAAAACATTTAACTGGGGCTGGCTTATAGTTTCAGAGGTTTAGTTTATTATCATCATGGTGGGAAGCATGGCAGTGTGCAGGCAGACATGATGCCAGAGAAGGAGCTGAAAGTTCTGTATCTTGATCTGTAGCTAGCAAGGAGACTGTGTACCACACTGGGCATAGCTTTGCGTATAGGAGACCTTAAAGCCCACCAATACACTTCTTCCAACAAGGCCACATCTACTCCAACAAAGCCACACCTCCTGATAGTGCCACTCCCTATGGGCCAAGCATTCAAATGCAGGAGTCTATGGGAGCCATTCCTATTGAAAACACCACACTCCCAAAGACAGTGACTGCCTTGTCAAGAGTAAATGATTCATTTTACAAAGATTTCTAAAATTAACCTTATTACCAGAACCTTTTAAAGTTTCTCCACATTTTCTTTCCATACACTCAACCAACAGATGAAAAATGAAAGCAGTCATGTCAAATCTGTAATAAATAATTACATGTAGCACAGACTGAATTGGCAAAGAGGTCTAAGGCCAAGTCTTTATTGCTTCTGTAGCTGGACCACTCTCTAGATCACCACATAGTGACAGCAGCAAGCATTCTTCTTCTTTTTATTATTAGATATTTTCTTTATTTACATTTCAAATGTTATCCCCTTTCCTCATTTCCCCTCTGAAAACCCCCTATCCCATTCCCCCTCCTCCTGCTCACCAATCCACTCACTCCCACTTCCATGTCCTGGCATTCCCCTACGCTAGGGCATCAAGCCTTCCCAGGACCAAGGGCCTCTCCTCCCATTGATGACCCATTCCCCATGCATCCTTGTCCTGTAATGGGCCAACTGCATCTTACTCTGATGGGATGGTGCTCCACTCAAGGGAACTACCTTAGCCTGGAGACCTCCTCCCTGTAAGTGTATTGTAAATTCAACCCACTTTACTCAAGAATTCAGTCTTATATAACCAATTTTTTAAACTATACCTAATTTTAAATATTATTTTACATCAAACAAACTTCAAGTTTACTTTAAAGTTGTTTGAGCTGCTTGTTTTAGGCTTAAATTTGACAATATATAGAAAAGACTATATAATGAAGATACAGATTAGCCTTGAGCTTCTCTCTATAAATAATTTACATTTGTACTTAGCATGACTGTCTATTAATTTGTATATATTAATTATCTTTAACAGTTCATATTAAGTTTGTACCTTTAATAAGATTAGGATTTCACAAATTTATTCCTGTTAAGTTTAAGAATTATAATTCTTAAATTGAAGATACTTTTATATATCTTTTAGTATTTTAGAAAATAGATTTTAAACCATAAATACAGTTCACAGAGAGACTGGGAACCTCATTTTTCCAACAAGGCCATACCTACTCCAACAAGGCCACATCTCCAAACAGTGCCACTCCCTGGGCCAAGCATATACAAACCACCACAGTCACCTTAACCAAGATGGCAGTGAAGTCTCATGGCGAGCTTTTTCTTTAACCTTAGGAAAGATGGTGTCTGAGTCACAGGGCTGCTAGGTCACCAGCCAAGATGGCAACAAGCCACATGGTACTCCAAGTTTAGTCACATACAACCTAAACCAGAGTTGAATCCAAGTTACATACATGGTACGCTATAGCAAATTAAGATCATTTATACCTAGGGTTTTTATTTTTATTTTCTTCTACTATCAACACTTTCTGTTACAAATTTTAAACTAAGTTTTTTGTTACAGATCTTTTAAGTCATACCCAGTGAATTTACAAGTCCTAAAATACAGAAAGCTAAAATTTTAACAGAAGCTTTAGGGATAGTAAGCCCAGGAAAAGTAGGGAGTATTCAGAGCATTAAAAGCCTTGTCCTTCGTGACCTCTGTAAGAAACAGTTTAACTTTTTAGTCCCTGTCAAGGACAAAGTGTCTTCCCCTGAGTGTTCTGTCTTGTTTTCCTTCTCCCAGCCACACAGGCATGTGACCCGGGACAAAGACTTCGGAGGAGGAAACTTTTAAACAAATACACTTGGGCCTGGACCAGGTGGGCTAAACTCTAACTCCAGAGCCAGCCTTTCTCAGTGGAGTGGAAGAGCATGAAAGAATTTTTCAATATTATCCATACCCAAATGGCACTTGACTCCCTGGAAGACTGAGCCCAGTGACCTACATAATGAGTTTGAGTGAATCTGTAAATGGAACAGACAACCTGACAGGCCTTTTACCCCTTAGCTGTTAACAGTACAAGCAGGATTTTCTAGGTTTGGGGAGGACGAAACACAGGTGGACCAAAGCATAAGGCCAAAGAGGCCCAAGATAAAAGGGCTCTATCCTATCTCAGTTAGGAATAAAGATGCATGTTTGGAGGACTGCATAAGTGGTGAGCATTCTGGGTTCTTGGCATGGCTGTAAGGCCTTGAGAGAGATTAAAATGAACTGTGAACTACATGGGGAAGGGGCCCTGGACCAATGCTAGAATTTCATCTTGTGCAGTTACCTAAATCAGTTTAGATATTAAAAATCAATAGTTCCAAATCTAGGCCAGCATCTATGGAAGCCAGATTTGGATGGGATGCTGAACACATAAATTCCATATAAGATCTCCCAAAGGGAACTTTTAGATTAGCCTGCAGCCAAGCTGAGCATGTCTTATTTGGAATAGAGGATTTGGAAGCCATGGCAGGGCCGAGAACCGAGGTAAAAACGGGTCGCTTAGAGAGAGCAGCCTTTAAGTCTTGAAAGGACCAAATGCACCTGGAAAAGTAAGAGGGCCTCCCAAACTATTACAGTTCCAGGGTTAAGAAACCGCAGGGTCAGTGGAAAGTTCTCGGGGCTTTCGGCTAATCAAGTGGTAGGCCAAGGAAGAATTCCTGGAATTAGAATTCTGAGCCAAACTTTCTCACAGCTAGTGGGAAGTCTCCAGTGCCTTTGACCAAGGGGTCTTGAGACAGAAGAAAGCTCCAGTGAGCTTCCAGACCTACCAAGGACGCCTCTGAATTAGATCCGATCCATCACTTCGACCCAGTGTTCGGTTATGCTCCGTGCACATTCTGGTCGAATGTAGTGTGGCCCCCACTTAGGTCAGACTGTCAGGGGGAGACAGTGAGATGAGAGAGAAAGGAAGGACAAAGAATTGAAAAGAAAATGTTATCTGGCCCACGGCTGAGGGCCCTATGAGAGTCAGGGAGGTTTTCTGTGAGTAGGCTAGAGTCACTAATAGGCTGAGATTTTATCCAGGATCTATATGTACGATTATATTAAAGTTGCTGTAGAAAGATGAAAGCAGAAAGAAAGGTTTGGTATTACCTGAGGTGGAACCCTACTTATTCACAGTAAGGGGCGCTTTTGTTACCCACGTGGGCAGAGGACCAAAAAACCTAAGGCTGACAAAGACCCTTACAATAGTGAGTGTGAGTTCCGTAATCCACAAGGGACGCTGGGAAATGTAGTTTTTCAGCACGAAACTCTCAGGTTTACATGAAGTCTTTAATTTGTAAAACTCAACACAAGGATGGAATGTCCATTTGGGGCAGCAATGAGTGCTCAAAAAGTTAATGAATTTTTGGAATGTTTCAGATTTCAGATGATGGCTGCTGCAGTTGAATAAAATATTGGACTCGATGCAAATACCAAGCTGTTTTACAGGAGGAATCTGAGCAGACTCGGGCTTTGCAAACACTGTGAATAGCCTGGAGCTACTATCCTGGGTTTCAAAAGACAGACTGCCAAGTTAAAATTTAGATTGACTTGCGGGGTAGTCATTTTAAACTGCCTCCCCCATTACCAGAGACTAGGGTTAAGACCAGTCTCTACCAGGCTCTCTAAAGAGGCCACCGGCCAGCACCAGTATCAGCAGAGCAGTGGGGGCCCCAGCTGCAAGGCTGCCTCTGCCAGGGAGAATAAAAGAGCCTTTTCAGTCAGTTTCCTTGTTTCTTCAAGGCCAGGCGCTGCATCCCCCAGCCCCCTCATGTGACTCGCTCCTCGACTCTGGAAGGGAACCGTAAGCACATAGCTATGAAGGTTTCATCTCAGTGGATAGTCTCGCCATTACTATTGTTTTACCCATGCCTTCTGTCCCTTCATTTAAGGAGTAGGCAGCTTTATTTTTAGGGCCGATTCTCTATCTTCTACTGTGCTTTTATCTTTAGAAAGTAAGAGCTCAAAGCGCTATCTGAGTTCACTGTCTTGTACAGTGAGGGCTCCTGCATAAACACAGAAATTCTGAAAGGGCAAAAGCAATATAAAAACAGGGTTTCGGGCTGGCGACAAGGCTCAGCGGGTAAGAGCACTGACTACACTTCCGAGGGTCGGATCCCAGCATCCACATGGTGGCTCACAACCACCCGTAAAGAGATTGGACGCCATCTTCTGATTTGTCTGAAGACAACTGCAGTAAATTACGCGTGCGAGCTGGGCAGAGCCAGCGGGGCGGAGTGAGCAGGCCAGCAGAGATCCTGAGTTCAACAACAGCCACACACATGATGGCTCACGACCATCTGTACAGCTACAGTGTACTCATACACATAAAATAAATAAAATAAATCTTAAAACAAAACAAAACAAAACGGGGTTTCATGGGTCCTAAGCATGCAGTGTTTTTCTTTTACTTTTACCACTTATTTTTATTATATGTGTGTATACATAATATATGCATATACATCACACACACACACACACACACACACACATACACACACGATTGTTTGCTTGCATGTATGAGTATGTACCATATGCATGCATGCCTGGAACCCAAGGAGGCCAGAAGAGGGCATCCCTTGGAACTGGAGTTACAGATAGTTGTGAGCATCCCCTTGGATGCTGAGACTTGAACACACACCCTCTCTGTGTTAAGGTAAGCAGATACCCTTAGCTGCTGAGACATCTCTCCAGGCCCCTCCTTCACAAAGCTAATCAGTGACCTGGGGAGCCTAGTAAAGCCACCTGAGACAAAGGCTGCTGCTGAACCTGACTCTCATGCTTCTCTCCTTTAAGTCTGGCAAAGAGGTCTTCTATGGTTCCCTAGGGAAGCAACTGGGACTGGACATGCTCCAGACCAAACTCCAAGCATTTGTCACAGCCGGGGTGCGGCAGTCATGGTTCCAAATGAAACCTAAAACCCGGAGGGGGTGGGAATCTGTAAAACTCACAGCAGGATTTGGAGGAACAGAGTGAAGTAGTACTAAAAATTCTTCTAATTTTCTGACTGCAGACTTTGCTACAGTTATTAAGAGACTAGATGGCTTAATGGGTGCTATGCTTTCATTCTGCCCAGGCCTCTTGCTGTTTAAAGTCTCAGTACAGTAATGAAGTAGACAAAATGTTGGCACTTGAGAGAAAAAAAGAAAGGACGAGAGGCAGATGACCTCGGAAGCAAATGAATAGCTTATTTGATTTAGAGAAAAGTTGATGTATGTAGAGAAAAACTGCAACGGAATTCTTTAATGGTGATATGTAGTGTTGTAGGGTGTTTACTTCTGCCCTCAGAAATGGAAGCATTACAGCCAGAGACAGGCACTGGACAAGTGTCAACTGATTACATTTACAGTTTATTAGGAAGAACACATGAATGACATGTTAGAATAACTTCTCATCAGTGTTTCTTATGTAAGACCCTGTCGAGCTTTAGCTTACAGGAGACCCCCTGAGTGAATCACATGGAGCCTGATCGATGCAAAGAGCATGAAGATTTTTATTCCAGTGCACTGAGGCTATCCCAGACCCTCAGGAAAGGAAGCGACCCTGCATAACTTGTTCAGTGAGCTTTTATACAATTTTCAGGGCAGCAGCCATTAGACACAATGTGATTGGTAGAACAGTGTGACTTTTTAAACTGATTGGTCTTTAGGGAATGAGGCGGCAAAGACTTCCCTTGTCTGAAGGTGGGCAAAGGTCTACCCTGCGGAATGTGACCCCACCCTCAGGTTGGTTCTCACCCTGTGATCTGAGGAATGTTAATTAGCCTTTCCCTTCCAGAGAGTTCCACTACCTCTTCCTTAAAGTTCCTGAGCTTATCTTATCAAGGAAATTCCTGGCCTCCCGATGTTTTTCTGAGATGTCCCTGTCTACACGGATCTTACCCTTACTTAAGGAGACTTAAGTGAAAATACCTGGACAGAAGCACCTTAGGAATTACAGAAAAGCAAAAAACTTGTCGTGATTAATAAACACAACTTTGAAAAATTAAATATTTTTCTTAATCAATGGCTCTTCCGCTTCCATCTGTTCAGTGTGCTCATCCTGCTGACAGCAGGGGACATGCTGTTTTGTTCATTCCTGCATGCTCAGCAGCTGACAGGGTAGCTAATGTGTCAGCAAACTAGGAGGGAGGAAGGGTGGAAGGGACAGACAAAGCGAAAACTCTCATGTTGTTGATACATTAAAAATATTCCCCACTCATTGTCTCCTCCAAAGAAATGCCAACGACCTTGAAGACTTAGCCGTGAACACCAGTTGGTAGCAAGGAATTATGACTTTTTTTCAACATTTTTTTCCTTGTGTATAATGAATGCTAAGATCTAACTTGTATTAGGGTGAAAACAGGAAACAAGCACTTCATACAGCTTACACTATCTGAGGTGAATGATTATTGTATTTAATAATTCATTCATATTGTATTTAAATATCACTGAACCCTATACCAGATGTCTGCACCAGTGCTTGCACCAGGACACATTACAATGATGTAAAAGCTATGCATTCCACCAAAGCCAAGAAAATGCTGACATTTATTCATTCCATCTTAGCCCAGAACCCCTCTTTTTTTTATTTTCCATGACATTTTTATTTATTTATTTTATTAGATATTTTCTTTATTTACATGTCATATGATTTCTTCTTTCCCAGTTTCCCCTCCAAAACACAAACAAACAAACAAACAAACAAAAACAACAAGAACAAACCCCTGTTGCCTCCCCCCTCCCCATGCTTGCCACCCCACCCCTCCCATTTATTGGCCCTGGCATTCCCCTACTCTGGGGCACAGAACCTTCACAGGGCCAAGGGCCTCTTCTCCCATTGATGATCGACTTTGTAATCCTTTACTATACACATGCTGCCAGAACAATCAGTCCACCATGTATAGTCCTTGGTTGGTGGTTGAGTCCCTGGGAGCTCTGAGGGTACTAGTTAGTTCATATTGTTGTTCGTCCTAGGGGACTGCAACCCCCCCAGCTCCTTCATTGGGGACCGTGTACTCAGTTCAATGGATGGCTGTGAGCCTCTACATCTGTGTTAGTCAAGTACTGTCAGAGCCTCTCAGGAGATGGCTATATCTTGCTATCGCTATATTAGGCTGGCTTGTACTTCCTTCAGTCTTTGCTCCATAGTTAGTCTCTGCAACTCCTCCCATGGGTATTTTGTTTCCCCTTTTAAGAAGGAATGAACTGTCCACATTTTGGTCTTCCTTCTTCTTGAGTTTCTTGTGGTTTGTGGGTTATTCTTCCTGTATTCTGGACTTCTGGGCTAATGACCACTTATCAGAGAGTGCATACCATGTGTGCCAGAACCCCTCTTTAAAAGGAGCTTATGAAATGGTTTTTCTCCCAGGTAAACTATGGTTTTTTTAAGTTTTTTTTTTTTTTATGTGTACTGGTGTTTTTCCTGTACACAAGTCTATGTACCATGTCCATGTAACATCCACAGAGGCCAGAAGAGGATGTCTGATCCCCTGGAACAGGAATTACAGGTGTTTGCCAGCTACTATTTGCATGCTGGGAACTAAACCCAGGTCCTCTGCAAGAGCTGCCAGTGACCTTAGCCACCGTCTGTCTCTCCAGCCTGATGGGTAAATGATTTTAAAGAGAAAATGCATTGGTCTCCAGCCTTTTGTAAGTAATATTTTTCAGAACGCAGCCAGGTTTAGAATTTCAGCTAAATTCTTATTCTCATAAGCAGAACCAGTGAGTATATACAGGCATTGATGAATTCCCTGTAATTATCCTTGAAATACTGAGGAAGGTAGAGAGTAGAGGGAGACACAGAAGCTAAGGGAAGCACTGAAGGGGGTGGGCGTGCTGGGTCCTGTGTGACAATTTTGGTGAAGAGAGGATCCAGTTCTATGGAATGTGTGGCATTTGAGAGACTTAGAAAGCAAGCAGCTGGATCTCCAAGTCTGCCCTGAACAGCTGCAGGCAGGGCATGGCAAGAGCACAGCAGAGATTGGGGTGAGGCAACGTGGGAAGTCAGCCAGGTTTACTGAAACTTCTGAAGCATATCAAAAGCTTTTCAAAAAGTTTCTTTTCCTGGCAGTGGAAGTCACTAAAGGGGGAGCCTGTTGTGAAGGCCTTGTGTTTCGCAAATGTTAGTGACATGAAGAAAAGAAAAGGAATCATTTAGAGTTCAGAGGAGGAAGGCTTTTAGAAAAATCCACCAGAGAAACGGAAAATGTCAATAGAGCAGTGAGGGACTCTAAAGACACACTGAGAGTAGAACTCACAGGGATTAATGATGGCTCTTTGTGGGACAAGATAAGGACATGGAGAAACAAGAAGATGAGGCTCTACCCCCAGAAGGTGGCAGTAGTTTTTCAGAGTTATGGATGTGTACCTCTCCCTTCAAAAATAATGACTGTACATTAAAATATTAATGTAGAATTTAGTTACTAGTCCTGACCCAGCATAACTGTCTTGGTGTTGAGCATGTCCCATGGCTATGTTGAATGCTCTCTCTGAAGAAAGCTGTGGGAAGCCTATGCAGAGATAGTATCCACTGCATTTTCTTAAAGCCTTTATTTCAAAATAAAAGTTAGACCCAGGCTTCAGTGCTGTCCTGTGGATGTGCTGGGGCATGTGCTGTGTTAACATGCTGGGACAGGACTGCTCAGCCTGCTGAAGGGTGTGAAGGAAAGTACTGTGTGTGATGTTATGCCACAGCCATCTTCTGTGCCAATCCAACTGCAGACTAATTTCAAAAGAAAGTGACTAACTACACAAACTGACACAACTGAAACACTCGGATCATTCAACGCTTTGCTTGTTTGCTTGTTTATTTTACAAAGACAACAGGCAGGGGCTATAACATTTGATGGTTAAAGTTAGAATGAGGCTAGACCAGGCAGCCTCTCACCATTGATGATTTAGGGGATGAAGGTGCGTGTGTGTGGGGATGTCTAGTTAACTCCTGATCCCTTGACTCTAGGGAGAGAATCCAGTTCCATTCACACACTTCCACAGAATAGGCAATAAGGGAAGATATAAAAATCAACTAGAGATCTTTAAGATTCTTGTAGTTTTCAGAAGAAAGTCCTGTAATTGTCACATTCTTATAAACCAGCACCTGTAAGAAGTTCCCGGGGTTCCATGTCACTTAGAATATAGACTGTGCATCGGCCCCCACTCCTGGGACACCTCAAAGTGCACACTGTCAGGCCCTTCCCCAGCCTTAGTAAATATGACTATATTTTTATTACTTTTTGAAGATTTATCCTTATTTTGTGTGTATGAGTTTTTGTCATATACACTCCAGTGCCTGATGCCTTCAGCAACCAGAAGACATTGAATACCCTGGAACCAGAATTATGAATGGTTGTAAGCTGGAAGTCGAACCTGTGTCCTCTGCAAAAGCAGCAAGTGCTCCTAAGGACTGAGCTATCTCTCTAGGCCCATGCTGGCATTTTAAAAAAGATATCAAGTGGAGGCACGTCAAGGATGAGCAACATCTTCAATCCAGTTGGTCTTGTCTTTCCACCCCACTCATCTTCCCAAAGCGACACAGAGAACAAGTCCTGCCGGTGTGCTAGAAAACAATCTAGTAGCCAAAAGCAACGTTGCAATAATAAATTGTCGTTTAACATTACCCAGGAACAAAATGGTCTTTAAAAACAAACAAACAAACAAACAAACAAACAAAACAAAACAGAGGAGGAAACAAAGGTTTCCTCCTCTCTGTTGACCTCAGGCTGAGAGGAAGCAGGTTGGGGGATTGTGGGCTATCTCAGATGTCAACACACCTCTGGGGCTCTGTGTTGAACCTCACTGGGTAGAAGCTTCCTGAGAAGAGCTGAGCACAGGGAGAACTCAGAGGGGAGAAGGGGAGCATGCTGTCTGCATTCTGAGACCTGGGTCTATGGGACAGGAATGTCTCTCTCAGAATATGATGTCAGACTCATCTCTTCAATAGATGAGTCACTTGTCTAACAGGTCTAGGGAAAGCACTACGTCAGTTTTGACCCCTGCGATCTGGATTCACAGATGCCCTCTGAGCCTCTCTCATGGCTAATGTTGGCCCTGTTTGCAGAGTAAGGCTGCAGCTACACCACCACCTTCTTAAAATGAACTGCAAAGACCAGTGTTATCAGGGCCTGCAGAGATCCTTCCAGTGTCACACAGGCAGAAATATTTTAATTATTTCTACTTATAACCAATAATTTTATTTAAAATTGTAAGAATTGAGCAAACAGGGACACCTCATAAAAATACCAAGGAGCCAGGAATGTCCATTAAGCTTAAAGACAGAGAGCTTCAGAAAGGTTTACAGAACAAACATCCATCCCCAAGAGATGCCCTAATTGCGGGGAGAAATACCCATTTCCAGGAAACATCCCCAGGAGGGGGTGGGTCTCCCCCCCACCCCTCCTACATGTAACAGGTATCTCCTCCTCTCTTGGAGAAGAAAGGTCAATGGAAACAAAGAACAATGAGCTCCACCAATGAGAGATAACCAACTCATGCTGTAAACTTATGTTCTGGGAAGGTATAAAAAGTATGTGCCTTTGCCTGAATGTGGGACAACCCCAGTATGCTGGATTATTAAAAACTCATGCAGATTGCAGCGATCTCCACCTCTGTGTCTTTGTGAGTGGGACGGCATCCTGGACGTAAGACTCAGCTCTCCGAGTCTTACAAAATCAAAGACTTTTAATCAGTACATATTGCTACTATATGGATCCTGTAAGAACAGCTAGGGAGACGTCCCAGAAACTAAAAGCACTGACTATTCTTGCAGAGGACCTTGGGTTCAGGTTTCATCACCCATAGGGCAGCTTACAACCATCTGTAACTCTAGTTTCAGGGGATCTGACACCCTCTTCTGTCTCCATGGGCACTGCATGTACATATTGCATAGACATACATGCAGGCAAACACTCACACACATACAATAAAATCTTTTTCTTTTTAAGAATATTTTTAATAAACAGTTGTAATTCCAGCACCTCAGATGTAATGAGGAGGGCAGTGAGTTTGTGATCAGCCTGGGCTACATAATGAGTTTGAGACCAGCCTAAGCTACATAGAGGGTTTGAGGGCAGCCTGGGCTACATCACAAAACCTTGACTCACAAAAATCAAACCAAATCAAACAAAAATGATAAGATATTTTATTTATTTATTCATTTATTCATCACATTTTTATTTTATTTGAGAATTTCACATCATGCACTTCAATCATACTCACTTCTCTGTCCTTTTAGGTCTGTCCCCACCCTTGTGATCTCTCCCCAGAAGAGAGAGGAAGAAGAAGAAGGAGGAGGAGGAGGAGGAGGAGGAGGAGGAGGAGGAGGGGAAGGGGAAGGAGAAGAAGAAGGAGAAGGAGAAGGAGAAGGAGAAGGAGAAGTAGCAGCTCCACCACCGTCACCACCAAGTTCAGTTTGTGTTGCCAATATATGCACTGGAGTTCGGTCAAACTCAGTAGCCAGCCCCTTAAAGAAAACTGAGTCCTTCCCCACCCCCACCAGAAACCATCCTTTGTGGAGAGCTACACTTCAGTATCCTTATCATACGTTTTAAGAGTTCTCTTTGATGGTTTTCTGTCTAGGATGTTATTTTCGGGGGCATGGGGGTAGGGTCATCACTGAAACCTCCTTTGCCCCTGTTTGCCATCTGTGACTCATTGATGCACTGCAGAAATGGCTTCCTTACCCTTTACAATCAGCAGGACTTCCCCATGGTTCTCTGCTGAAGTGAGCCACAGACAGCATCATAATCCTTGTTGGCAACACAGATCGAGAACACCAACATGGCCTTTGGGGTCATGTGTGGGTATTTCAAGCATCAGGGCCCACAGACACCAACATAGCTTAAGGCAATATCCCAGACCATGGACATCAAATAGCCTTAGGGGACAGCACAGATCACAGACATGCTCATGGCTCTGGGTGGCAGCACAGGTCACCAACATCAACACTGTTAGTCCCAAGCTGCTGTAGAACCAGACATGGCCTCAGGCGGCAGCACTGGCCACCCACATCAACATGGCTTCAGACTACAGCACAGACATCCAGATGGCCATTGGTGGTGACACCAGCATTTGGAACAAATATGCAGTAGAGAAGTGGGAAAGTGTGGGACTGTAATGGCCCAGGATAGATGGAGGAAGAGCCTGAAGGAAAGCGTCAGTCCTTAATATCTCATATGAAGATGGCAAGCATTGATTCCCTCCCCTCTCCCAGTCTGGTGCCTGAAAGTCAGCTGCCCCACTATCAACCCTAGTAAGAATTTACTACCATGTCGGTTATCAGGCCTCACTTCTTGTTTGACCTTACAAGGTTTTTCCCCTTGGACTCCTGCAGCCCCTGAGTATGCAGATGAAGGATCCTTCCATTGCCCCTGTTCTGGCCAATTGAACATGGTCTCACAAACCGTGCCCCAGAGAACCTGCCCACCTCCCCAGGTGCATAAATATATCCTGTTCCCCCCCCTGTGTCCCCCACCCCCAGTAAATTGAACCAGTTCTCCAAAGCTGTTCCTGGGTGTGTGTGTTCTTTACCCACGCACTCACTGATGACCAAAGCCCTATGTTGCATCCAATCAGAGCTGCAGGAAAGATGGCAGAACTGAGAGGTGTCAGTGTGGTGGAACAAGGCAGGACTAGGAACTCCCTCCACGTGATAATAAGAGGATCTTAAAAGAAAACAGTCGAGATACTTAGTAAAGTTTAGAACGTTCTCCATTTTCGATCAGAAGGAAGAGGGTCTTTGAAGGGTGAAAAGCTATTTTAAATATAACCATAACAATGCTCCTGGGAGCTGTGGACTAGCCTGTGGATCTACGAGGCAGAACCACACAGAAATACCCAGCGTGCAAGTTCGCAGAGTTCCATCTTATTTATACCCTGGTGGAATTTGCACAGAACTGCTGGTCTGCATATGGGGCAGGGCTTTGGTCAAAGAGTTGCAGCTCTCTGAGGAGAAGCCAGAGTAAAGCTACCAGGCTGCTAGGCCTCTTCCATGGCCACAGTTGCCCCTTCTGGAGTTGGTGGCAGGCCAAGGTTGGGGCCACTGAGCAGGAAGTGGCTGTGGTAGGCTTGAGCACCCAGCTGGTTGGGCCAGGTCGAGGTCAAAGGTCTTCCCTGAAGTGTTACAGCTCCTTAAGACAGGCACTCTCACACTATCTTGGGTGAAATAACTAATGTACTTCATTCTTTGTGGATAGGATCTTATAAACATTTTGGGGTAGGTTGGGATCTAAAGACAAACGCTTTCTACTGGCTTGGTCTGAGATGTTAGGGCTGCCTCATGTGATTGTCACAGTCCTCTCAATTGGGTGTTGTGGTCACGTGCTCCAGGACAGGAACCTGGTCAGAAGTAGATTTAAACACCTTCGGTTCTCAATTATGAGAATTGCTGGGGGAGTGGTCGGGACTCGCTGATCGTGGGCTCGGCGGCAACATGTCTATGGCGTTCGCAGACATGAGGAAGCAGGGCAAAGGCAAGATCACGCCCGCCGCCATCCATAAGATGCTGGATGAACGTAACCATCATATTCATTGTATAAGGACTACCAGAATAAAGGGAATGCCTCAGAGTGCTCTCAAGTATCAGCAGATATTGCATACAAACCTGGTATACCTTGCTACAATAGCAGAGAATTGCTGGGATTCCTGAATCCGCTCGACCTTACAGGTTTTCTGTCTGGTGGCATGGTACACTGCCCCACACAGAATAGCAGTTTCTTCTGCAGCTTTTTAGAAACTATCCAGGTTCCATGATTCAGAATTGTGTGTTGTAGCAAGTTCAGTAGTCACCTGCATTCTTTCTGCTAGGTTTGGTTCTGCCAAGCATATTCTATGATGCTCCCCAAGCTCCTGAGTTGAGCATGTGGCATGCACTCCTCAGAAGCCGGGGATAGAAACCCTGTAGCTCTGGTTTGCGTTTCCACGGGGCAAATGTTGAAATTAAGGTGGTTAACATCAGTATTCCTGCCGGGCGATGGTGGCGCACGCCTTTAATCCCAGCACTTGGGAGGCAGAGGCAGGTGGATTTCTGAGTTCGAGGTCAGCCTGGTCTACAGAGTGAGTTCCAGGACAGCCAGGGCTATACAGAGAAACCCTGTCTCAAATAACAAAACAAAAACCAAAAAACATCAGTATTCCTGCTGCGTGTAATGTGGCTGACTGTGCAGTGAGTTTCCGCTCCTTGTCAGTACAATGATTTATTTAATGCCACCTTGCCAATCATTAGAGTCACATGAGTAGGGAGCCTCACCAGAGCTCTTCTGTCATTTTCTTATATGGACAACCCTCTGTTCCTTCTCAGGAAATACTGGGTGTCACATAGATCTAAAAGACCTTCTAGTACCTTTCCTTCCTTCTATCTTCTTTGCTCCTGACTCTAGCCCGTACTCTAGTAACCATACGGCCTAGCACTCTGGGTATGCTGAGTTATCTATTTTCCTAAAGAAAGACAAAACAGAAAGTCCAAGATTGTAACATTGAGGAAAATCAATTTTAACCTGTGATCACAGTATCAAATAGCCTCCGTTTTATTTAGCAGTAGGTTATTTTTTTTTCCCCTCCGCCGGCCTCACACCCCCCCCCCCCCCCCCCCCCCCCCCCCGCAGTAGGTTAATTTTAAGTTTTATGTATAGGTGTTTTGTCTGCAGGTATGTTCAGGCACCATATGTGTGCTTTCCTTGAAGAGGCCAGAAGAGGGCGGCAGATCCTCCGGAACAAGAATAGATGGTTATGAGTTGCTAAGTGAGTGCTGGGAATTGAACCCAGATCGCACCAAACTGCTGAACCATCTCTCAAGCCCCTCAAAGAGATTTGCTTTAGAAAACAACTTTGTGCATATACGCTGCCAGGCGCTCTGTTAAGCACTTCACACACACCGATAGGAAACGGGCCATCACTATCACTGCTGTGTTTTAACAGTGGGAAAATGGAAGCACCGCTAGGCAAAGCAAACTGACCCACAGTCAGTTTCAAAAGTTAGTGTCAGACTCTGAGTTTCAGTGTGGACACCAGGCTCCAGGAGCTGTGCTCTTCCACAGACTGCTCAGCAGCTTGCTTCTTCCACGGGGAGCCAGAGCTTTGCATAGATTATTTTATTTAATCCTGAGCATAAGCCTTTGAAGAAATCACTGCTATCCCAATATTATGAATCAGGAACTGGAGCTTTGAGGTTAGTAAGTGTGTTGCCTAAATTCAAACTAAAAGTAGGCAAAGATGTTAAGATTCAAATATTGGTCCCTGTGATAGTCCATGGTATTTAATATATCTGCTTTTAAAGCTAGCTTCTTCTATCTTGGCAGAAATTACTTTACTCAGATCTTTCTGATTTTCATAAAATATCTTACCTCTTGGGATAAAGAACACCCAGACACATCAAGGTTTAAATTCAAAGACTCTAGTGTCAGATGTAGGTCATATTAACTACAAAACCTTGGCCACATTTCCTGTCTACAAACTTTATTCCACAGTTTGGATTGAATTCAAGGATGATGTATCGAAACCATTCCCTCGAACATACAATCTTCCATGCAGAGAAAATAAGGGGTCTGAAAGGAGTGGAAATCTTGGCTCTAGCAGGGACTTGCCATGGGTCCGGAATCCACAATGCAAACTTTTGGGATTTTCATCTTTTTGTTAGAGAGAGCCACCTTATTTGTGCATGAGAAAGCCTGAAATAAAAAAAAATGAAAGGATATATTTATTTTTATTTTGTGTGTATGGGTGTTTTGCCTGCTTATATGCATGTACATATACATCATGTATCCAGTAACCATGGGAGAAAGTGTCAGATCACATGGAACTGGAGATAGAGGCGGTTTATGAGCCACCATGTGGGTGCTGGGAACTGAACCTGAGTCCTCTGCAAGAGCAGCCAGTGCTCTCTCCAACTCAAGGAAGATGAAATAAAAGAGCTAGATATCTCTGCTTTGTTTGAGAAAATGATGTTGGTTCAAATTTTTCAGAAATACAATTTTGCTGGATTGCGAAAGGCTCTTTAACTAACTAAGTAACTAAGCTGTAAGTTACTGCTTAAACTGTAACCAATGGGCTGGTTGACTGAGCCGAGCTCATTAGATTACTCTAGGCTGCCTTTCATTTGTATATCAATGCTGTCAGATCATGCTGTATTTCTCAGAAAGTGCTGTAGCTCTGAATCACCTTGTTTTGCTCAAATAAACACTACTGAATTTAATTGGTCTAGACAATCATCCCTTTAGGAAACTTTGTAAGGTTTCCAGAGAGAGAATAAATGAACAAGTAAAATTACTCTCCTTTAGCATTGTCAAGGCTAACGTTATGAAATCTTTGAGACTTTGGTTCAGCTTCATAATTTAATGTGAACAGTTGTAGTTGATTCTCATTAGTTGGTGTTTGAGGGTCGGTGGGTTATGAGTTGCAGAGGCTGGAGGAAGACACTCAGGGTCCTGTTCTACCATTCTTCACCTTGGTGTTGAGACAGGCTCTTTTGCTGAGCCTGGAGAGACAGTGCAGGCAAGGCCACACAGTCCTTCTGTCTCCCCAGAGTTATGGGGCTGTGGTGCAGCCATGACTGGCCTTTTATATCAATGCTGGGTATTCAAACTTGTGCCTTCATGTTTGTTCGGCAATTCTCTTACCTTCTTAGCTGTCTCCTCACTTATAAAATCTGAGGACTTCTGACAGAGAGCTTGACAAGTTGTTGATGGAAAAAGCAAGGCCTTTACTTATATTTTTGTCGGAGCCTAGAGGCTGGACTAACTCTGTAGGTTGTATCTTGGTCTAAGAAGTTCAACTCCTGTCTCTGCTCTGCCCACATGATGGTGAATATTGTACAGGTTGGTCATTCCTAATCTGGGAGGCTGGAATGTCCTGAGACTGGAAAGTTGGTAATGCCATTGTGCCAAACCACTCATTTGATTTCATAGGTGACAGTCAAGATGTAGACTTGCTAAAACCACATAAAATCACCTTAAACCTGTGTGTGTAAGCTACAAATGATTGTAAATAAATTTTGTTGAAATTTAGGTCTCATCATCTCCATAATATCTCATCATGTCTGTACAAATATTCTGAATTTTAAAATATGTGAAGTCTGAGATATTTCTACTCTCACACATTTTGGATGAGGGACACTTGACCTATAAGATACAATACAATGAAAGAGCAATATGGTCCCTGGACAGTGTCCTTATTTATGTCAGGGTTATGCAGGGTCAGCTGGGCCTACAGTTGGTAGTGAGAATGGTCCTGAAGGTCAGTGTTTCACCACCATGGCTAACAATAGCTTAGTTGTATGCAGAAGCCATCACAGGAACATAAATATATCTCACAAAACAAAGATTAAACATATATGCAACTTAACTTGTCTGATCTTTGAATTTCCATATCTATTTTGATAGTGAGGATGAGAAAATGGAGAGTCAATGGTTTTAACTGGTAAGAGCCTCTGGATTTTTACCAAAATACATATGATCACAAAGCACATATCAGAAACCCGCTTAGAAGTAGCCTGTGCAAAATAGGAACCCTCACCGCTAGTCACATAATCCATATCACACTGAGCATTTAAAATAGAAAGGTAATATTTAATCAGAGATATCAAACTTATCAAATTGTATGGGATAAAAAGTCTCAGATAAAACTTTTATCCCAATTTTACATATGCTGCATACTTTTCAATAAAGCCATTAAAATATAGGATACTGGGGCCTTTGTGGCTCTGTAAAACCGGGGGTGGGGGGACCAACAGGTATTGTTTTAAATTTAAGTCTCTACAAATTTCCTAATAGCATGAAGCAAATGAAACATTCCTTTAAAAAAAAAATCTAAAATTTAATAAGAGCAGTGAAGTTTTTGGCATTTGAATCTAGTCTTTCTCCTTCTCCCTCCCACCTTCTCTCTCTCTCCCCTGTCTCCTCTAATTCCATTTTCTGAAATAGAAACTACCCCAGACTGTTACAGCCAACAGCAGGCTCCATGGCCAACAGGTGAGAAGGATTTCCTCCCCAGAGAGGAAGGGTCCCAGCATCTCTCCTCCTACCTCTTCTACCTGTTGCTGATGCTAGGTTAGGGATGAGGATGGCTGCAAGTGTGTGTGTGTGTGTGTGAGTGAGTGTGTATATGAGTATGTGAGTGTGTATGAGTGTGAGTATGTGAGTGTGTAAGTAAGAGTGTGAGTGTAAATGTGTGTGTGAGTGTGAGAGTATGTGTGAGTACGTGTATGTTTGTGTGTGTGTGTGTGTATGTGTGTGTGAGTCCCATCTAGATACCACTAGAGGATTAAGACATTAATTTGAACATTGCATGCTGGAAATACCAGGTCCCAACCACTCCAAATTGTCAATCTTTGTAAAGCCATTTTGAAGTATTTTCTAGAAATTGGGTGTGTGAGTAATTATAATTAGTTGGTAGCAAGTAGTTTTGTAGACAAGTGACTTAATTTTATTGCCTGAATAAATGGAGGGATTTATTGCCTAACACACACACACACATGCGCGCGCGCGCGCACACACACACACACACACACACACACACACACACACACTGAATATGACATTGTAAAGTGATTTGGAGCATATAATTTGGAAGCAGTTCAAAGAATTAAGGCAGGATGCTGTTATAAAATCCTATCTGATCCACTTAAGCAAAATAAATAGGAGTGTGTCCTAGTTTCATTTGTTGCTGTGATTTAGAGGAGCAAGAGGTTTAATTCAGGTCACGGGTCCAGGTTATAACCCAGTATTATGAGAAAGTCAAACAGGAAATCAAACATCTGGATATGTCACGCTTGTAGTCAAGAGCAGAGAAACAGGAATCCACTCATGCTTGCTTGCCTGATTGCTTGTGCCCAGTGCAATCTCCCCATTCTTTCAGGGCCTCCTATCTAGGAAATGGTGCTGCCCGCAGTGGGCTGGGTCATCCCAAATCAATTAACTTAAGACGCCCCACACATCCAACCTAACACAGACCATCCCCCATCGGGCCTCCACCCCCGTGATTACAAGAGAGTGGAAGGAATTTTACAAGGACTGAATTACTTGAATCAAGATACATGGATAATTTTATGAACAATTCTAACTAGGGGTAGACTTGCTGGGCTGTTTCTGGTTAATTAACATTCCCAGTAATGCAGGAGGACTGAAAAAAACATCTTGCAAACCTTTTTCTGCTTATGTTTTTGATTACAGCCATTCTGAGACAGAAGTCACACCTCATTTTGATTTGAGTTAGCCTGAAGACTCATATTAACTGTCTTTTGATATGCTTTCTGTTGCTCTGTATATCTTGTCTGTAGGAGGATCTACTCAAGTTTTTTATTCACTTTTAATCGTTGCATTTGTAAATTATTGTGATGTGTTCTTTATGTATTATAGAGGCGAATAAAAATAATCTCTTCTTCACTGCTGAGCCATCTCTGCAGCCCCCAGCCTTGTGGGGTTTTTGTTTGTTTGTTTTTTGTTTGTTTGTTTGTTTTTTTCGAGACAGGGTTTCTTTGTATAACCCTGGCTGTCCTGGAGCTCACTTTGTAGACCAGGCTGGCCTCGAACTCAGAAATCCACCTGCCTCTGCCTCCCAAGTGCTGGGATTAAAGGCGTGCGCCACCACTGGCCGGCTCCTTGTGGGGTTTTTGCTTGTTCGTTTGTTTTGTTTTTAATGCCACAGATTTAACACTTTACACAAGTCATGTAAGGTCCCTGGTTCCTGTCAACCTCTGTTCTCCAGGTCCTCAGGGCCCGACCCAGGTCTCCCCCTGGCGGCCGGAAGCTGTCATGGCCATGGCACTGCGGGTCCCTTCGCCGGCCCCAGGGCAGCCGGTACGGAGTGCGCAGGCGCGGTCCGACGTGGCCTGGGCCTGGCTGAGACGGGAGGGTGTCTGGGGCCTGTGGCTGCGCGCTCTCCGTGGGCTCTCGGGTTCGGAGCGGCCTGCTGGCTTTTCTCGTGCGCCTTTGGAAGGTCAGAGTGGGCAGAAGCTCAACTCCGCGCCTGTGTGGTGACGCGTGGGCGGGGCCGGACCCAGAGGGCGTCACGCGGGGCTTTGTGAGCCGGACTCACCCCGGGACCCACAGCGGGGGTGGGGGCTGCGGCCCGGGCCCCGGCGGCATCTTATTGGGAGCCCTTCTGCCAAGGAAGTTTCCAGAAGTCCTGCTGAGGCTCTTCCCGCTAGTACTGAAGGAGCCTTCGCCCACCCTTCACCTCCGACTGCTCTGGCCCGGGGAGCGGCGCTCAGGTCCTAGATCCTCCTGCCCCAGGATCCGCACATCCCTGGTGCGGGTCCTCCCATCCTTGGTCCCTTCTCATCCCCCGGAGCTCGTCCTTAATCCTGAGCCCCCGCGCATCCTTGGTGTGCGTGTACCTATCCCCGATCCTCGCTTGTCCCCAGTTTTAGTCCTCCTGTTCCTGGTCCCCAGAATCCCTGGTTGGGATCGTCCCATCCCTGATCTCTGGTGGTCCCTAGTGTGCGTCCTCCACGGTTCCCTCTCCAAACCCCACTGGCTTTCTTGCTCCTCTACAGCTTGTCCAACGTTGGGCAGCCGAAAGCGCCAGGAGTCACAAACACTGGCAATGAATGGTGCGGGCATTTGGTAATTGGGATACATATTTACTGGCTTCCAGCATCTCAAAGGACCCCTGAGGCCTAACTTCAGGTCTGGAAAAGTTTTCTCTGGGAATGTGTGTGGTTTTGTGACGCTACTTTATTGCACGAGTGTACAGCTGGTTCCGTTATACCCCGTGGTTGTGGTATGCTTAAGGCTCCTCGAGGTTTGCTGTGTGGTATTATACACGTAACAGCTTTTTACCGATGAAATGACCCTCGGATATCTAAGCATTTAGCAACTGTTTTAAATTTTACAGAAGTAACTAAGTGGATAATACGGCAGTAGAAGAGGGCTCCTAGTTCTGAGAGAACTGGTCTTGCTTGGTTCGTGCGCCTTCCTGATGGTCTTAATTGTGTTTGTGGAGGACTTGTTTGAAACAAGAAACCTCTGTATTTTGAGGAATGTGGTTTGCTGCACGCACGCAGTGTGCCGTACTATCTGAAACACACAGTTCCCTAACAAGCAAGTTGGGATGGTATGGGAGTTGAACAGAGACCTTAAAAAAACCCTCTCTGATGATCAGTCCCCCATGTTCCCTACCCAGGTAGGGGGAGTGAGGGATGTAGCTTTTGGAGATTAGTACAGTGTAGCTAATCACGGAACGTTGTACACGTCAGAGAGAGATGAGTCTCAGCTGCTTTCATTTAAAAAATGTTATATCTGGGTGATGAGTAAATTAGCTTTATTTCATCATTCTATATTTATTTATTTATTTTTTAAAAAAGTCTGAATAATGGAACTAGAAAGATGGTTCAGCAGTTAACAGGTTAACTACAGTTGGAGAACACCCAAGTCTGTTCCCAGTGCCCATTTCTGTACTATGACTGCCTCTAATTCCAGCTTCACTGGGTCCCTGCATTCAGGTGCACATAACCTCCCCTCCCCCGCCTATACATAATTAAAAATGATAAAAACAAATATTAAAAAATTAGAATAGTTCAAAAATCAGACTTCACTGTCACTTTGTACACTATAATGTTAACTTATCAGTATACAATCTAAATAACAAACCCTTCCTATCCTTCCTTTTTGTAACAGACCAGGCATGTTGGCATCAGAACTCCTGTCGCTGGCTGTTTACTATAAGCACAATTATTTGCTACTTTCTCTGTCATGAAATAGAACTGAGTTTCCAAGTATTTTTAATCAGAACTTTACTACTTTTGGTGCAGAGTGAACCACATACATAGCTGTGTTTAAAGTAGGTGTTTCCTAAATCTCTTATTAGAAAATTTAAACAGGAGTGAGGAGACTAACCCTGAGGACCTGAGTTCAAATCCCCCTAAACTTGTATAAAGCTATAATCTCTGCCCTCATATTGGGAGATGGGAGGCAGAGGCAAGAGCTAGCCTTGTCTATAAAACAGGAAAGCAAAAACAAAAACAAGCAAAAAGCAGCAAAAGACTCTGTTTCAGACAAGGTGAAAGACCAGGACACACACCCAGTTGTCCTCTGACCTCCCCAGGTCCTAGGACATGTGTCTGCCTACATTTCACAAGCAGAGATCTGTGTACACAGATGAGAGAGGGGTGAGAGAGGGAGAGAGAGAGAGAGAGAAGGAGGGAGAGGAGGAAAGGAAGAGAGAAAATGTTTAAAAGTCCACCCTTGTTATCTAGAGCAGGTATTGGTTCATAATTTGATGACTGGACTACTAAGCTAATGAAGGCACTGTTTATTTAGTACTTCAGATTGGCACTCCGAAGACTTTCTTATTCCCAACATTGAGAACTAAAGCATATGAAAACATTAACTTTTCAATCTTTACAAGACAGTTTTTCTTAGAGATATGCCTGGGCACTGCTTGGTTCTCTGTTTATTCTAAGCACAGGAGTCCAGCCTGCTGCCCAGAAACCACAAGCAGTCCAGCAGAGCCATGGCTGCAGCTCAGCACTACATAGATGACACTGTCAGAAGGTTGCACACTCCTGAGTTCATGCCTTCTTGTGCCCCAAGGGAAATGAAGGATGGAATGTTTGTCCTATGGCTTCTGAAAGGAGAAAAGGGTTGGGATCTGTGGAAGCCTGAGGCATTATGACACAGCAGAATAGATTCCAAGGAAAGTGTGTCAGCAGTGACCCCAGGGTAGGACAAATAGGAGTTTTTATATTGTCATTTATATATGCTAGTTCCTGAACTGGGGGCTGAGCTTGTTTTGTCCACTATCATAAAGTTGCTGTGTGATCGGGCCATCTATTGGCCTGTTTTGCAGTTATAGGAAGTCTGACCACCAAAGTCTGTGGTGCCTTCATTGTGTAGAGAGTTATAGAAGCACTCTTCTGTCCCTTGATAGTTTTCCTGTCCGGAGAAGTTGTAAGGCATCCACAGTGACCAGCAGAGGCACATGTGACAATTGACTGTTAGCTGTGGGACATATTGGACTTGACATAAACTCTTAAAGGTGTCCACAAAGAAACGCAAGATATTCACAAATCATATTTATACTGGTTTCAAGTCAGAATAATAGTGTAGCTGTATTAGATAAATAAAAACAATCATTAAAGTTTCACCTGTTTCATTTTACTTTGTTAGTGGTTCCTGGAAAAAAAATTAATTTTGTAGCCCACAGTGTAGTCTTTCTGGACAAGATTGCTGCAAAGCTTTCATTTATTTTGTAAAGTAAGTAATTCAGCTTCACTATATCCATAAAGAATTAACTACCTTTGTAAGCCAACCTGTTTCCCTTCCGAAGGCAGTGTGGATCAGTTTTCTGACCCAATTCTTAGTGTTTCCTACCTCTCAGCAGTATACCAGCGTTGCTCAGTCTGCTTTGCCGTGCGGCCTTGGGGGTTTTGGCTCCTTCATCCCTGCATACAAACGTTCCATCCATCTTCCTGTTCTCTCAGGATGGTTTAGTGCGTCATTGTGCTAACATCAAGATCCACTATTTTTAATATTGTGGCACTGAAATAAAACTGGAGCAGGGTGCTCCCCTATTACTTTCTTGGTTTTGTTTGGCATCTGTCTTCCCTGGAGTTACTAATTGTCTTGACTTTTATCTCTGTAATGTTTCATTTGTACTAATTAAACCCTGAATTCCCCCAGAGTTGTATAAGTCTTTCCTAAAACTTAGGAACACCCCAGACACTGTCAGTTTCTGTTTCTTGATGCTTTCTGGGTTGTCTTGCAGTCTAGCTCTGTCACTGTGTAACTATCCTGGGACTTCCACCTTCAGCAGGGGAGTCCACTTACCAAGTGTGCAAGGAACCATCCTGAGGCCTGCCTGGCACCGCTACCTGCTCTCCAGCCTCTGTCAGACCTGTTTAAACCTGGGAATTTGTGCTTCTGTTTTTGGATTTATCTGCTCTCTGTGAGTTAGCCCCCTTATTCTTCTGTCCATCATTTTTTTCTATTCTGATTTTGGAGCATTTTAGAATTCACGTTGGGCCTTTGTAAAAAAAAAAAAAATCCTAATTTTATTCTTATTTCCTGTTGTTCATTCCTTTATTTCATTGTTCTCCATCCTGGGCATTTTCTCTTACTTTATAAACTCTTTATCCCTCTATAAAGAGTTCACTTTCCCAGCTACTTTATGTGTAATTTATAAAAGTTGAATTTTTTTTTCTGGGGATAGGGTGTGTGTCCTTTTGGGCACATGCATATCTTTATTTGGTGGATATTCTGTTGTTTTTTTTTTCCTTCTGGTGTATGCATGCATTGGAGGCTAGAGGTCAGCTGTGGGTGGTGATGTTCATCAGAAGTCACCACGTGGTTTGGTTTGGTTTGAGATAAGCTCTGTAACTGTCTTGGAGCTGAGGAGGTAGACTACTAGCCTACCAGTGAGTCCCAGGGACCCACCTCCTCAGCACTGGGATTAGCGCTCAGGAAGAGGTCCTTTGGAGCCACCTCTCCAGCCCTCTTTACTATTACCGATAACATTTATCAATTCACCAAGTATTTACTGGGTGCTTTCTTTGAAGGATTGGAAGTGCAGTAGTGAACAGGAGAAGATAAGACAGACCCCTGTCCTTGGTATATATTCTCATTGGAGAGAGGGCTAAATACACTGCGAGCTAACCTGTTAATTGCATGTGATGTTTCTTGTCTTGCAGAGATGGAGAGAGAACCAGAAAATGGAGAACCTGCTGAAATTAAGATCATCAAGGAAGCATATGAGAAGGCCTTTATGTTTGTTAATAAAGGACTGAACACGGACGAGTTAGGGCAGAAGGAAGAAGCGAAGAACTATTACAAGCAAGGAATAGGACACCTACTTAGGGGCATCAGCATCGCTGCAGCCGAGCCAGGGCACGCAGGCCCGGCGTGGGAGGCCGCCAGACAGATGCAACAGAAAATGAAGGAAACACTTCAGAATGTCCGTACCAGGCTAGAGATCCTGGAGAAGGGCCTTGCCACTTCTCTACGGAATGACCTTCAGGATGTGCCCAAGTTATACCCAGAGTTCCCTCCTAAAGATGCGTGCAAGAAGTCCCCAGAGCCCGCTTCAGCGAGCTCTGCCCCCCAGCATACTGAAGTAGATGGGAGCACCTCGGGTGCCGGTGCTGGACCAAGTGCTGTGCCTTCTGCTCTGCCCTTACTGTCGCCCAGCTGCCCTGCCGAAGCGCCACCAGCCTACACCCCACAGGCTGCTGAGGGCCACTACACTGTTTCCTATGGAACAGATTCTGGGGAGTTTTCGTCTGTGGGAGAAGACTTCTATAGGAACCGTTCCCAGCCACCCCCTCTTGAGACCTTAGGGCTCGATGCAGATGAGTTGATCTTGATACCAAACGGAGTGCAGATCTTTTTTGTAAACCCTGCAGGGGAGGTTAGTGCTCCCTCGTACCCTGGGTACCTGCGGATCGTGAGGTTCTTGGATAGTTCTCTCGATACAGTTCTGAATCGCCCTCCTGGATTTCTCCAGGTAAGCCCTTCAAAACAACATATGAGCATAAGCCGAAAAATGGGTGTAGTATTTCATTTTCATGCTTTGATATATACCATGTCCAGGATGAGAGCAGAAGGAACTACGATTCTACTGGGTGCTGAACACAGCCATGTTTGTGTATGCTGGGATTTATTCGGTTTTAATAGTAGAAAGTTGTAGCTGGCCTTTGCTACTTTGTGAGTTCTTTCCCTACCCTTTATATCTCCTGGTTCACCCTATCACTAGATAGGAGAGGAAGGAGAGAGGAGAGAGGCGAGTCGAGAGATGAGAGAGGAGAGAAGGAGACGGAGAGGGAGAGGAAGAGAGAGAGAAGAGAGAAAGAGAGAGAGAGAGAGAGAGAGAGAGAGAGAGAGAGAGAGATCCTTGGATCTGATTTCTCTCTTGTTTCTTCTTTGAGCACTGACTGTTAACAAACCTCAGCCAACCCCCCTGAAAGATTACTAAGCACCAACCCCAACCCCACCTTTCAGGGCTCCAGAAAAGTTCCCAGAAGTCCAAACATTACAGACTACCTGTAGTTAGAGCAAGAGGCAAATCATCATCAGCTGCCGCAAAACAATCCCATATCCCCACACTGGGATTAAAGCATTTGTACTCCTATAATATTTTTGTGGGTTTTTTGTTTGTTTGTTTGGTTTGGTTTGGTTTTTTTGTTTTGTTTTTTTTTGTTGTTTTTTGTTTTTCGAGACAGGGTTTCTCTGTGTAGCCCTGGCTGTTTTGGAACTCACTCTGTAGACCAGGCTGG